>NC_089502.1:85111972-85315182 GCF_036850765.1 Saccopteryx bilineata | reverse complement strand
TTTTCTTTTCTTTTTTTTTTTTTAATAAATTTTTATTAATTGTAATGGGAATGACATTGATAAATCAGGGTACATATATCAAAGAAAACATGTCTAGGTATTTTGTCATCAAATTATGTTGCAAACCCCTCGCCCAAAGTCAGATTGTCCTCCGTCACCCTCTATCTAGTTCTCTGTGCCCCTCCCCCTCCCCCTAACTCTCTCCCTCCCTCCCTCCCATTGTCCTCCCTCCCCCCCACCCTTGGTAACACCACACTCTTGTCCAATGTCTCTTAGTCTCATTTTTTATGTTACCACCAATGTATGGAATCATGTAGTTCTTGTTTTTTTTCTGATTTACTTATTTCACTCCTTATAATGTTATCAAGATCCCACCATTTTGCTGTAAATTGATCTGATGTCATCATTTCTTATGGCTGAGTAGTATTCCATAGTGTATATGTGCCACATCTTCTTTATCCAGTCTTCTATTGAAGGGCTTTTTTGGTTGTTTCCATGTCTTGGCCACTGTGAACAGTGCTGCAATGAACATGGGGCTACATGGGTCTTCACGTATCAATGTTTCTGAGGTTTTGGGGTAATATACCCAGTAGAGGGATTGCTGGGTCATAAGGTAGTTCTATTGCAGTTTTTTATGAGGAACCACCATACTTTCCTCCATAATGGCTGTACTACTTTTACAGTCCCACCAACAGTGAATGAGGGTTCCTTTTGCTCCACAGTCTCTCCAACATTTGCTATTACCCGTCTTGTTGATAATAGCTAATCTAACAGGAGTGAGGTGGTATCTCATTGTAGTTTTGATTTGCATTTCTCTAATAAACTAATGAAGCTGAGCATCTTTTCATATATCTGTTGGCCATTTGTTATCTCTTCCTGGGAGAAGTGTCTGTTCATGTCCTCTTCCCATTTTTTTATTGGACTGTTTTTTTGTTTGTTGTTGAGTTTTATGAGTTCTTTGTAAATTTTGGATATTAGGCCCTTATCTGAGCTGTTGTTTGAAAATATCAGTTCCCATATAGTTGGCTGTCTGTTTATTTTGATATCAGTTTCTCTTGCTGAGCAAAAACTTTTAATTCTGATGTAGTCCCATTCATTTATCTTTGCCTTCACTTCTCTTGCCATTGGAGTCAAGTTCATAAAATGTTCTTTAAAACCCAGGTCCATGATTTTAGTACCTATGTCTTCTTCTATGTACTTTATTGTTTCAGGTCTTATATTTAGGTCTTTGATCCATTTTGAATTAATTTTAGTACACGGGGACAGGCTGAAGTCGAGTTTCATTCTTTTGCATGTGGCTTTCCAGTTTTCCCAACACCATTTGTTGAAGAGGCTTTCTTTTCTCCATTGTGTGTTGTTGGCCCCTTTATCAAAGATTATTTGACCATATATATGTGGTTTTATTTCTGGGCTTTCTATTCTGTTCCATTGGTCTGAGTGTCTATTTTTTTGCCAATACCATGCTGTTTTGATTATCGTGGCCCTATAATATAGTTTAAAGTCAGGTATTGTAATGCCCCAGCTTCATTCTTTTTCCTTAGGATTGTTTTGGCTATTCGGGGTTTTTTATAGTTCCATATAAATCTGATGATTTTTTGTTCCATTTCTTTAAAAAATCTCATAGGGATTTTGATGGGAATTGCATTAAATTTGTATATTGCTTTGGGTAATATGGCCATTTTGATTATATTTATTCTTCCTATCCAAGAACAAGGAATATTTTTCCATCTCATTGTATCTTTTTCGATTTCCCTTAACGATGCTTTGTAATTTTCATTATATAGGTCCTTTAGGTTCTTTGTTATGTTTATTCCTAGGTATTTTATTTTTTTTGTTGCAATCGTGAAGGGGATTATTTTTTTGAGTTCGTTTTCTAATATTTCATTGTTGGCATATAGAAAGGCTATGGACTTTTGTATGTTAATTTTGTATCCTGCAACCTTACTGTATTGGTTTATTGTTTCTAATAATCTTTTTGTGGAGTCCTTCGGGTTTTCGATGTATAGGATCATATCATCAGCAAAAAGTGATAGCTTTACTTCTTCTTTTCCGATATGGATGCCTTTTATTTCTTTGTCTTGTCTGATTGCTCTGGCCAGAACTTCTAGCACCACGTTGAATAAGAGTGGAGAGAGTGAACAACCCTGTCTTGTTCCTGATTTAAGGTAGAATGTCCTCAGTTTTATGCCGTTTAATATGATGTTGGCTGATGGTTTATCATATATGGCCCTTTATCATGTTGAGATATTTTCCTTCTATACCCATTTTGTTGAGAGTCTTAAACATAAAATTGTGTTGTATTTTATCAAAAGCCTTTTCTGCATCTATTGATAAGATCATGTGGTTTTTGTTCTTTGTTTTGTTGATATGGTGTATTACGTTAACCATTTTGCGTATGTTGAACCATCCTTGAGATTCTGGGATGAATCCTACTTGATCATGATGTATTATTTTTTTAATATGTTGTTGTATTCGGTTTGCCAGTATTTTGTTTAGTATTTTAGCATCTGTATTCATTAGAGATATTGGTCTGTAGTTTTCTTTCTTTGTGTCATCCTTGCCAGGTTTTGGTATGAGGGTTATGTTGGCCTCATAAAATATGTTTGGAAGTATTGCTTCTTCTTCAATTTTTTGGAAGACTTTGAGTAGAATAGGAACCAAGTCTTTGAATGTTTGATAGAATTCACTATTATAACCGTCTGGGCCTGGACTTTTATTTTTGGGGAGATTTTTAATAGTTTTTTCTATTTCCTCCCTGCTGATTGGTCTTTTTAGGCTTTCTGCTTCTTCATGACTCAGTCTAGGAAGGTTGTATTGTTCTAGGAATTTATCCATTTCTTCTAGATTGTTGTATTTGGTGGCATATAATTTTTCATAGTATTCTACAATAATTCTTTGTATTTCTATGATGTCTGTGGTGATTTGTCCTCTTTCATTTTGGATTTTATTTATTTGAGTCCTGTGTCTTTTTTCCTTCGTGAGTCTTGCCAAGGGTTTGTCAATTTTGTTGATCTTTTCAAAGAACCAGCTCCTTGTTTTATTGATTTTTTCTATAGTTTTTCTGTTCTCTATTTCATTTATTTCTGCTCTGATTTTTATTATCTCCTTTCTTCGGCTGGTTTTGGGTTGTCTTTGTTCTTCTTTTTCTAGTTCCTTAAGGTGTGAAGTTAAGTGGTTTACTTCGGCTCTCTCTTGTTTGTTCATATAGGCCTGAAGTGATATGAACTTTCCTCTTATTACTGCTTTTGCTGCATCCCAGAGATTCTGATATGTCGTATTTTCATTTTCATTTGTCTGTATATATCTTTTGATTTCTGCGCTTATTTCTTCTTTGACCCATTCATTTTTTAGAAGGATGTTGTTTAGTTTCCACATTTTTGTGGGTTTTTCCCCCTCTTTTTTGCAGTTGAATTCTAGTTTCAAGGCTTTATGATCAGAAAATATGCTTGGTACAATTTCAATTTTTCTAAATTTGCTGATATTGTCTTTGTGGCCCAACATATGGTCAATTCTTGAGAATGTTCCATGTACACTAGAGAAAAATGTATACTCTGTCGCTTTGGGATGAAGTGTCCTGCAGATGTCTATCATATCCAGGTGTTCTAGTATTTCGTTTAAGGCCACTATATCTTTATTGATTCTCTGTTTGGATGACCGATCTAGAGCCATCAGCGGTGTATTGAGGTCTCCAAGTATGATTGTATTTTTGTTAGTTTTTGTTTTAAGGTCAATAAGTAGCTGTCTTATATATTTTGGTGCTCCTTGGTTTGGTGCGTATATATTAAGGATTGTTATGTCTTCTTGATTCAACTTCCCCTTAATCATTATGAAATGACCATTTTTGTCTCTGAGTACTTTTTCTGTCCTGTAGTCAGCATTATTAGATATGAGTATTGCTACGCCTGCTTTTTTTTGGGTGTTGTTTGCTTGGAGTATTGTTTTCTAGCCTTTCACTTTGAATTTGTTTTTATCCTTGTTGCTTAGATGTGTTTCTTGTAGGCAGCATATAGTTGGATTTTCTTTTTTAATCCATTCTGCTACTCTGTGTCTTTTTATTGGTAAGTTTAATCCATTTACATTTAGTGTAATTATTGACACTTGTGGGTTCCCTACTGCCATTTTATAAATTGCTTTCTGTTAGTTTTGTATCTAGTTTGATTCTTCTCTTTTGTTTTTCTATCATTTGTTTTTGTTTGTTTGTGTTCCATACTTCTTTCCTCTGTTGCTACCTTTTTTAAGTCAAGTGTTTTTGTGGTGGTTTTTTTAAGGGTGGTTACCATTAAGTAATGAAAAGGGTACCTACCATAGTCATTGTAGTACCCTATCTTATAAGTATTTCTGCACTTCATCATCCTTTGCTACTGTTAATCTCCATCCTCTCCCCCCTTTTTTTCCTTTGTTGTCACAGTTTAAGTTTGGTTTTATTGTGTTCTTGGTGGAGCTGTTACTTGTGGTGTTGTTTTCTTTTGTTTTTTGAATCTGGTTGGAAAACCCCCCTTAGTATTTCCTGGAGTGGGGGCTTTCTGTTGATAAATTCTCTCATCTTTTCTGTATTTGTGAATGTTTTTATATCTCCTTCATACTTGAAGGATAGCTTTGATGGGTATAGTATTCTTGGCTGAAAGTTCCTCTCTTTCAGGGCTTTAAATATTGGGGTCTACTCTCTTCTAGCTTGTAGAGTTACTGCTGAGAAATCTGATGATAATCTAATAGGCCTTCCTTTATATGTTGTACTCTTCTTTTCCCTGGCTGCCTTGAGAATTTTTTCTTTGTCATTGGTTTGTGTCATCTTTATTATGATGTGCCTTGGAGTGGGTTTGTTGGGGTTAAGAAAACTTGGTGTTCTGTTTGCTTCTTGAATTTGAGGCTTTAGTTCCTTCCACAGGCTTGGGAAGTTCTCGTCTATTATTTGTTTGAGTATATTCTGCATTCCATTTTCTTTCTCTTCTCCCTCTGATATACCTATTATTCTTATGTTATTCTTTCTGATGGAGTCAGACAATTCCTGTAGGGCTTTCTCATTTTTTATTATTTTTGAGTTTCTTTCTTCTTCTCTCTGTTGTGCCTCAAGTTGTTTGTCTTCTATTTCACTAATCCTATCTTCAATCTGGGCTGTTCTGTTAGCTAAGCTTGTTACCTCGTTTTTCAGCTCGTAAATTGAGTTTTTCATTTCTGTTTGATTTGTTTTTTATAGTTTCAATTTCCTTGGTAATATATTCTTTGTGTTCATTGAGTTGTTTTCTGATCTCCCTATATTGCCTTTCTGTGTTTTCTTGTATATCTCTGAGTATTTTTAAGATTTCTATTTTAAATTCTCTGTCATTTAGCTTCAAGGCTTCCAATATGTTAAGTCTTTTCTCCATAGATTTTTCCACATCTATTTGTGTTACCTCTCTTTCTTTTGTATCCATAATATTCTATTTCCTCTTTCTTATCGGCATCTGAGGGTGGTCTTATTGATAGCACTAATTAGAATTAATAAAGTGTAGAAAGAAAAAAAAAAGGTAAAACACCCCACAAAAAAAAACAGTAATAATTTATTATTTCCCCCTTTTTTTCTCTCTTCTCTTTCCCTCCTCTCCCCTCCTCAGGGAAATATCATGCCTATAATGGAGGGCCTGATTTGGGGTGAAGAGTTCAAGGGGCAAAAAAAAGGGAGTAGGGACCTACTAAATGCAAAAAAAAAAAAGGAAGAAAATCTTAGACAAGCATAAGATGATTTGCTTGTAAGTGATGGTCAACTAAGAGATATAATGACAGGGATAAGAGGGAATCAGAAAAAAGGACCAAAAAAGAATAATAAAGAAGAAAAATAAAAATAATAAGTAAAAATCTGTTGTATTAAGTGGAGCGAAGACTAAATACAATGGAGACCTTGGGTTGGGAGGACCCAAAATGCCACAAAAATAAACAAACAAGAGAAAAAAAAATAAAAACAAAAGCAAAAAAGAGAAATAAAGCCAAAAAAAAGCCTTGAGTCCCAAATTAACTAATTATTCGTGATTGAGGATTATATGGGAGGAAAGTAAAATGAGAAAAGAAAAAACGAATAGAAAGGAAAAAATAAGAAAAAGAGAAAAACGAAGGAAGAAATAAAATAGGAGGAGTAAAAAACAAAAATACAAAAGAGGAGAGAGTGAGAGTTAAGTGTTTTGGAGTATAACCTTAAAGGAGGGTGAGGATGAAGAAGAAAAATAAAATGCAACACTCATGGGTAGTGTAGTTCAAGAAAGGGGAAGCATAAGATGGGCAGAGAATAGAAGGACCGAGGTGGAGGAAATAAAGGCAAAAAGATAGAAGAAACAAACAACAACAACAACAAAAAGAAATTAGTGGATCAAGTTGTAAAGTCTGTGGGTTTTTCTTGATTTTGAGAGGTTAACTTCTTCCTTTTTCTTTTCTCTCCCTCTTCCTAGTCGGTGACTCTGTACCCCAGGCTCTGCCCCTGTGTCACTCTTAGGTAGGGATTTGCAGTTGATGGGATTCTATGGCAATGTCATATAATTGGCTTTAGTCTTGCTGGAAGTAAAGGCTTGTTGGCATTTGCAGGGTCCAATGATGAGAGAGTTTGCTTTCCTGGATTCTCTCTCCTAGTCCCCCCTTTCTGAATTAGCAGCCTGGTGATCCAGCTATAAGGCTGCAACTGCTTCTGCCTGGGGAGTAAGAGGCTCAAAGAGCTGGGAAATCCCCACTCTATCCCCACTCAGTGCAAGGCTTTGGGAAGGCTCTGAGAGTCAGGGCCTCCAGTGTAATCAGGCGGGGGTGGGAGTCAATTGTTGTCAAGGTGACTGTTCAGCGCCTATCATTTAGTTGGACCTCTCAACCCAGGCTTTCCACACTTTGTAGCCTGTTTTTGCAGGGAAGAAGAGGCACTAGTCTCTGCTTACGACTAGTGTAGTATAGACCTTATTATCTGCCAAGTCCTTCTTGTTTGCGTTTATCCCTGAATATGGAGGCTCTATCAATCAGAAGTTGCCCCCGCCCCTTTAGCGAGAGGCACTTAAAAAATATCACGCCTCTTGTCTTGGATCGCTGAACTGAGAGAGATCTTATCAATTAGAACCGAGGGTGCGCAGATTTTATGGGTTAAGCTAATTTCAGTGATTGGGTCGCAACTGTGTTTCCGAAGGTATTTTAGGCTGCCTGCGCGCGCCCCTCCCCCAACGCTTGATTGTTAGCTTGAATGGCTGGGTGAGGTGCCTCGCCCACGGAGAGAATCTCCCAAGCCTCTCCCGCTCGCCCCGCCGCTGGCGGCTGGATCGCACCAGGCGCAGGATAATGGAGCCCCCTGGGTGTGCGGGCCAGCAGGGCACCCTGGGCGCGTGGAATGCCCAAGGCACGTGCGCGAATGGGGCGCTCCGGGCACCGGTGGCTGGCGACCCCCACTCGCAGTGTGCGGGCCGCTGGGAACGTCAGCGGTGCTCAACCGGACCGGGCGCGCGGCGCGGCGGCTCGTGGCGGCCGCTCGCGGTGGCAGTTCGCGGCGGCCGCTCACACCGGCGGCTCGCGGGGGCTCGCGGCAGCTCGTGGTTCCCAAGTATATGGGCTGACTCACCGCAGGCGCACTCCCTCGCGGCTTGAATGAGCGTCGCTGCTGCGGTAGCTTCCTCCACACCCTCGTCTCTCAGATTCAAGGGATAACAGTCCTTTTGCTTTCAGTTTGTGTGGAACTCCGGAATGCTCCAAGGATAAATTTTTCTGTTTCTAGTTGATAAATTTGTTGTGATTTAGGGGAGAGCTGTCGGACGCGCTTCTCACGGCGCCATTTCCGTGACGTCACTCCACTTTTTCTTTACATTAGTCTTTTATATTCATTTTATATTAATTTTTTATTGTTTTTTAGTATTAAACACTACATTTATTCTCTATAAAATATGTTTTTGGTATGTATTTTGAAGTTTCTAGAATAAATTAATTGGATTTACATTGATTCATATGTAAATAATTGCCTCTGTTTTCATCGGTTTTGGATTTTGCCAATTGTTTTTGAATGGATTATCAATAAAAGCTGAGGTATCACTGTATATGTCTGACTGGGGTGATATTTGCAACTTTAGTGTATCAAGGTAATAGTCTAACCAACTAAGTGTTGTAGCTAAACCAGTGAGAGAATACAAACGTTCTCTACACCAAAGTTTAAATTTAAAGGAGTCTTTTTTTCAAAATTGGTGACTGCACACAGACCTGTCAGTCAAATCATGACGCACTGAACACAGTTTGGGGCTAGCTTTTAAAAACAAAATTACATATTGGCCAGTGTGAGACTTTAATAAAGAAATGGCTCACCATTTTTTGACTCCACTGTTTTTTACTGTCTGTCTGAATTCAGTGGGAACCTGGATATGCATGGCTGCGACAACCACAACTACTTGCTTACAGGAGGGTACAGCAGTTTTGTCTTCATGCAGCTCCACTAGCTGATGTCAGCATGGTAAAAAATTCACAGGTCTCTGATGTCAAGGTTGTGGGTGCTCACAGGGGCAGCGTGGGCTGTTGTGACTTTCTGTAGTGGAGGTTGCTATGGTACCCCTATATTTTTCCCTGTGGGAGAAGTTGTCATGGAAGGAATCTTTCTTGGTACCTGGTCCATCTCATTTGTACAGTTGTGGTGACAGTTGTGACAGTGTCTGACGTGCAGGTGCTCATGGAAGCCAGATGGATCACAGACATGTATGGGAAGGACTGAGGCTCCAGAGTTCAGGGTATTTACAACTCCAGTGCATGAGGGCTCAGGTCCCCTAACTGCAGCATTGCTAATGCTCTATGAGGCACAGGCTGTAGAGTCAGAGTTTTGAGTGTAGGTATTCATGAAGTAACAGTAGATTCAAGTTTAGAATGCTGTTGATACTGCTGTGTTGGTGACTCAGGCATCCAAGCCAAGTTCTTGTGGAGGGGCCCTGAAAGTGAAGTCTAAACAGTAAGTACAAGAAGTGTTACTACAGTTCTGTGGTATATTGATATACATGTCCATTGTGGCAGGGGCTCCACTTTCAAAGCATGGATAATCACAGAGTGGCTGTGGAGCTAGGGTGCATAGATATATAAGATTAAAAGTCGGAGAGGGAAAGGGGGAGGGGGAGGGGCACAAAGAAAACTAGATAGAAGGTGACAGACGACAATCTGACTTTGGGTGATGGGTATGCAACATAATTGAATGACAAGATAACCTGGACATGTTTTCTTTGAATATATGTATCCTGATTTATTGATGTCACCCCATTAAAAAATAAAATTATATAAAAAAGTCTATTCATATTTTCTATCAATTTTCTCAGTTTTGGTACTTTGCATTATATAAGAACTGTTGACTTCATTGACATTAAATATTTTTTGTACAAACATGTTATAAGTATTTATTTATTTAACATATATGTGTATTTACTGTGATTGTAATGAAAAACATTGAAATAAGTGTACATAGTACAATAGACATATGTACTCGTATGTGCATGTGTGTGTGTATGCAATTTTTACTCTACCTCATACTTACTCCAGTGTTTTCCCTTGCAATTTTTCTAAAATGTACCAGACTGCATTGTGCCTCTGTGCTTTGGCTTTTGCTATTTTATCTATCTGGAATCTCGTTCCACCTGGATAATTTCTTTTCATCTCTGAAGATGTAATATGCACATTACCACATCTAAGTAACCTCTTTGTACACATTTAGGCAGGTTTAATGACAGCTGTATCTGCTTTGATAGCACACCTATCCTTGCACATATATCTTGTATGGAAAAAAATCTGTTTCATATGAATTAGTTTCCCAATTGATTATGACTTACTTTGGAACAAGAACTTTTCTTTTAATCCCAAGAGTTGGAAGAGTGGTTAGCACATAGTTTGCAATCAGTAACTATTGAGTTAAGCTGAACTTTAGCGGAATTAATGTGAAGGATATGGAGATGCTACCAAATCTAGACATCATAGAAATAATTTTCCATTATGAATAATACCTGCTACATTATCTGCAAATAATAATAATAATAATCATATCAACAGTAAAAGGTCTCTTTTTATTGAGTTGCAAAAGTGAGCCAGGTGTGGAATCTATGTTTTATGCATGCTCATGTTTCATCTGCACAACAATTATGAGAAATGCCAACTTTTTAATCTTTTTTTATTTTGGATCAAAACCTGCCCTTTTACTAATAAATAGAATACTGTTAAACTCTCAGTTCTTCATTTCACTAATTTGCTAGATAATCTTAGGGATTGCTTCTCTTTTTATAGCCTCAATTTTCTCTACTTGGTAATGACAGCAGTGAACTAAAGGATCTAAGGTCCTTTTGAGTTCTAATAGTTTGTGAGTACCTAACACACAAAAGGCTTTTTTGTTGAAGAAATAAGATGTGACTTAATTTATTATCAAATACCCACTTTTTTTCTAAAGATCTCATGAAACTACCTTCTCTTTCTTTTTCCACTACCATTCCCAAATCAGACTTGAACAGAAACAGTGGCCTTTGAATTAGTCTCTGCATTCAGTGTCATGTCCTCCAAATTTTTTGGCACACATCAGTGTGAGACTACTAGTCTCATGATAAATAAACTTATATGACTCCAAAAAAAAATCAAAACTATTCATTGACTATTAGACAATGCATGATTCTGGCTACAAACTATCTTTCTACACTCATATCACTCTCTATTCTTTTCATTTATTCCAAAATCCATCAATGGAGCATTACTTATTATCCCATGACAATGTCATACATTTTATACCTTATAACTTTGTATACCCAATAACTGTGTACACATTAATTTCTATAATGCCTTGTTCTTTCTCTCTTTCATCTCCCACCCTTTTTCTCCCTCATCTTGTCTCTTCAGAGCTTAAAGAGACATTGAATAATTCAACTTGTGTGAGCAGCATACCTCCACAACAACTTCTATAGCCATAAGCATGATGACAAAAACAAATGGTTTCTAGAAGTTTAGCCCTGTTAGGTTAAAATAGGTAGCTTTTAGAAAAGAAGGATTAAGTAGATAACCCAAATAGTTGTCCATTATACTCATTTCAAAATGTGACTGATTACGATAATGATATTAAACTATATGTTAGACATACTGTTCTAAATTCCCAACTTTTCAGGTATTTTTAAGGTGATAAATAATACTCTGCCCAAGTTCTGAGCCAATTAAGGATAAAACAAATGATTTAATTCACAGATAGAGACTAAAACATCTTTATTATTAACAATGCTATTATTAGATAATATAGCTTATATCTGTAAAAAAAAAGCAGACTTCTTAACTTTGAAGTAGGCATATTTTGTCTACACAGTCATTGGAAATAATAGATCAGGACATATTTACCCATGGGTGGAGGGTTTGCCCTTAAGATTTATAATTTAGCAATACCAAATGAGAATAAGTGCTTTCTTTAGACAACTCAATCTCTAAAGGGACTAAGAGGAAAGAACAGAGCTATCCATGTCCAGTTTCCCCACCTGAGTCACTCATCAGTAAATAAATGAGAGGTACAGAAAGGCTGAGTGTGTTACACTATGGTATTTTCCTAAGTGGAAAACAACATCAGGAGGGAGAATAAGTGCACACACATTTCCGAATAAGTGCATACACATTTGCACATAATACCAACAAAAGCTTACAAAATCACTGGCAATCTCAAAAACTATACTGCTCACAAAAATTAGGGGATATTTCAAAATGAATATGAAGTGATAAAATATTCCCTAATTTTTGTAAGCAGTGTGTTTTAATTTTTTTATTTTTTCTTTTTTATTGAGTTTAGTAGGGTGACATTAATTAATATTATGGCGATGTTTATTTATTAATTATATATGTTTCAGGAATATAATTTTATAAATTTTAAAACCTCAGAAGCATAACGAGTTTCTGATGCACAGGCTGGTTTGGGAAATACTACATTGCTTTATGATATTAAATTTGTATTGTATCTTAAGAGAACATGAAAAAACATTGCTACTCTCAATAGGGAGTAGCAAGATAAAATTTTATTTTGTAGAAAATCAATGCATATTTGTACATAAAAACACAAACCTTTATCAGCAATATTGATTTAGTGTTTATGATATATTGTAGTGCTTCTTAAAATTTTTCACATTTTTCTAAAGCCCTGAAGAGGGAAAACTTTTTCACATCTTGGTAAACATAGAAAATGATAATAATTGGTATAAAGTAGTGGAGTAAAGAGATGAGGCTTCTTGTGACCACACCCCATATGGGCCACCTTAAATACTAAATAGATTGCATTATGCCATTATAACTTAACCCATTCACATAATAGCCAAGTGTAATGTAAAGTACTAGTAAACAGAACAGAGCTGCCCTTGACAGGACTCATTCAGGTTACTGTAAGTGAGCGTGTCATTGATTTATTGTATTTTATCATTGGTCCTTTATAAACAAGACCATACAATCATGAAAATTACAGTTTAGTGACAGAGAAAGACTTTCAAGTAAATATGGAAACAAGAAAGAAAAAGAACTGTTCTAATTGCTGAAAATAAAACACCAATTACACAAGTATAGCATGATAGAAGACTTGATTTATATAAATATATTTTGGTAAAAAATAAGGGAACATAGTGTGCCAGATTTCAGTGGACAGCATTTGTAAAAAATATGGGGAAAAAAAGAATTTACTTTTAATTTTCTCCAATTTTTAAAAATGTAACCAATATCTCAAACCAGAAATCTAAGACTCTTTGTTGAATTTTCCCACTTTACTTTTGCCAGTCATGCTAATACTAAGTACTGTTTGGGGAATAAAAATATATATATGAATTGGGCCTTGCTCTCAGAAATCTCAGTCCATTGAGAAGTACAGATATGTAATTTCAGTATAACTAAGTGCCGTCCATAGTCTAACATTAACTTATTCTTTCACTTCTTACCAAATAGAACATTCATTTACCCAGTTGCCCAGGATTGAAAAGACTGTGTTATAATAAATTTAATTATTCTATTTTCTTTCATATAAATTCATTAGAAAATTATATCAGTTCTGTCACTAAAACTCATTAAAGATTCTTTAATTTTTCCCATCACACTGCCATAATTGTCATTCAGAGGTTGTCTCTTGGGGAAATTTTGCCCTCATATGCCAAACATCTGGCAGTATTTGTGGATATTTTTTGTTTTTCACAGTCTGGAAGAATTTATTGGTATCTAGGGGCCTCTAGCAGAGGCCAAGATAGCTGCTAAATATCTTCCAATAGACAGTACTGACTCCCACAGAAACAAAGAAATTATCTGACCAAAATAAATATAGTACTTAGGTTAGAAACTGTAATAATGAAAGCCAAGATTATACATTCTCCCTCTTAATACCCACATAGGCACCTGTCAACCCATCTACCACAAAGCAGATAGAATGGTCTCAAAAACAGTTCTAACATGTTATCATTCTGCTTCAATTATCGTGTATTTTATTTACAACCACAGAATAGTTCACCATGCCTACTACCATATTTTGTATATGGCAATATAAATGCTGTACTTTCTGAGTGAATAAATAGAGTAATTAAATGGTCATCTTAAATTTTTGTTGTTTGTTTACTTGTGTTTTTTGCATATTCTTGGTAAAGCAGAACTAATCAAAGAATATGCAGGGCTGACATATAATAAATATTCAATATATTAGTTAAATAATTTTTAATTTACTTTATTAGTTTATGACAGAAACCAGATACTCCTTCTCTTTCCCCTGCCCACCAACAAAGTATTCTGTGATAAATACTGAAATATTGGAGGGAGAAACTATAAAATACAGTGATAAATCAGTTACTTTACTTTATCTCAAAAGATTGCCTTCTTTCTTCTGTTTTCACTTCTATACAGGGTGGAGTAAAAATAGGTTTACAGTTGTGAGTAGGCAAAATGCAGAATTTATTTTATTTTTTGTGACAGAGACAGCGAGAGACATAGAGAAGGACAGATAGAGACAGACAGGAAGGGAGAGAGATGAGAAGCATCAATTCTTCATTGCAGCACCTTAGTTTATTGATTGCTTAATATGGTGTTATATGTTATATATAATATTGAGAAAAGATATTTAATATTTCTAAATAGAAACCATTGGTGAATAACAGTATCAGGAATATGAAAGAGATAAAAAGTATGTTGCTATGTGTGTTTTGTGTGCTATAAAAGTTTTGGAAAAGGTTCTCTTGCCCTTGATTAATCCCTTTAATTTAGAAAGCAACTTTTATTTGCTGCCAGATTTTTTTAATGTTAAACTGTGAAATAATAACCTGGTTGAGCACACAGTTGAGTTAAACAAAGCTTGTAACTTGTTGCAGACTTTTCCATTTTCCTTGGGCAAGTCAATTCACTTTAGGTTTCCAGTTTTTGCATTTGTAAAGTAGCATTGTTATTGTAAAGTATCTAACTTATATTCTATTATTATTTTGTCTTGACAAAATTTCACCATTTCTCTTTCTTCTAGAATATAGAGCTGTGATACAAAGCATAGCATTTGATAAGTAGTAGGCAAAGGTCTTATGCTGAAGCCGGTGGCCAAATATCAAAAATATTACTCTCAATGTAACAGGTTGCAAACACATTATATATGTGTGTATTTTTTTTTGTATAGCCTTTGATTTTTTTAATCCTTTTTTTCATTTTATGAAAGAGGCAAGATGAAAGAGAGAGACAGGAACTTCAAACTGTTCCTGTATATGCCCTGACTAGGGAATCAAACTTGTAACCTTCATGCTCCAGGACAATGCTCCAACTAACTGACCTATCTGGCTAGGGCTTAACCTCTTCCTCTTTTGAGGAGAAATTTAAGAGATATTTGTTTAGTATATCTCTACTGCCTTCTATACATTTTTTTTTGGCTTGGAGAGTTTAACTGTATAAGAACAATATAGAAAGATTATATTAAATAGTGCATTGCCCCAGCAAAGAGTTCCACTTTAGGGCTCAGGAGCTGAAATGTAACTTAGGGCAAGATGTTATCATTAGTCTGTCAAAGGTCCAGTCCTATGACAATTAGTCAGCTCTGGGTCATTATCATCTGCTGCCTCAGCGGTTGCTGATTATCAGTTGCAAAGGCTAGGTCTCTGATAGGTGTGTGTGTATGTAGAGAGAGTGAGATAGAAAGAGACAGAAATGATTTCAAGAGCAAGGATTTAAAGCTAAATTTAATCAAAGTCATAAGAACCCTCTTTTTAATATTCACAAATCTACTTCATAAACATGACACATTATAAAAAGTACCATCTTCTCTGGATGCCAACACTAGTGGCATACAATTCAATCTAAAAATTGGGTGTTTATTTAAAATTTTTTAATTTTATCAAAATATTGTCATTCACATTCTTGATTTTCAATTGATTTTATTAAATTAATCAGGATGACATTGGATAATAAGATCACAGAAATTTTAATTATATATTTCTATTATACATGATGTATATATGGTATTGCATGCCCTCCACCCACAGCAATTGCTTTTAAGTAATAAATTTTCTACTTAATGCTGTATTTCTCTTTCAAAATATATTCCCTTATATCAGTAAACATACCATCATCTGTTGACAGTACCAGTTGTCAGACTGGTAGGGACAGACTGGATCTGGGTTCAATGACCTTGGTACTTAAGTTCTGGCTAGGGAAGAATTCAAAGGCAAGACTCAAAATAGAAGAGAAATATTATTTAGAAAGTCACATACATAGGAAAAAGGGGCTTCAGGAAAGACGTTACTGAGGCAAATGAAGGGAAGCTTAGAAGAAAGAGAGAAAGATGCATAGGTGGAGGAGGAGAAGGCGAGGGGAAGGGAAAGGTATACGTTTGCTCTGGGGAGGGAGAGCATGCTGGGTTTTCCAACCTAAAGGGGTGTGTGTGTGTGTGTGTGAGAGAGAGAGAGAGAGAGAGAGAGAGAGTGGGAGGGAGAGAGATGAGAAGCATCAAGTTGTACTTGCATAACTTTAGTTGTTCATTAAATGTTTCTCATATGTGCGTTGACCAAAGGGCTCAAGGAAAACCAGTAACTTTTTAACTAAAAGCAGTTCATGGTGGGTAGTCATTTCCTAGAGTGGTATTTTTTCTTAACTAAGGTCAATATTTACCTCAGCTTGCCTGTTTCTTGTCTTTTTATCTTTTTCATCTATAATAACATACCTGATAACATAGCTTTGATAGGAAAAAGCAACATGTCCTTGAAAGTAAAAGTAATCTTTTACAAACCACTCAGGGCACAGACACCACACTAAAGCGGAGCCCACAGATCCCTTCACTGTTATATTATCATGTCAGTTGTTCACTGTTAACTATCCTTTACTTTCCTATGTAAAAGAAGTTATTATTAATTTTTGAGGAACCACCATATTTTATTCTATAATGGTTGTACTAATTTACATTTCCAGCAATAGTGAATGAGGGTTCTTTTTTCTACATAGACTCTCCAATACTTGTTATTACCTGTCTTGTTGATAATAGCTAATCTAACAGGTGTAAAGTGGTATCTCATTGTAGTTTTGATTTGCATTTCTCTAAAAGCTAGTAAAGATGAGCATCTTTTCATATATCCTTTAGCCGTCTGTATTTCTTCTTGGGAGAAGTGTCTGTACGTGTCCTCTTCCCATTTTTTTAATTGTATTGTTTGCTTGTTTGTTGCTAAGTTGTTTTGAATTCTTTGTGTATTTGGGATACTAGCCCCTTATTTGAGCTGTTGTTGGAAAATATCATCTCTTACTTAGTTGGCCATCTGCTTGTTTTATTTTCAGTTTCTTTAGCTGTGCAGAAGCTTCTTAGTTTGATGTAGTCCCATTCATTTATCTTTACCTTTACTTCCTGTGACTTTGGAGTCAAATTTATAAAATATTCTTAATGACCAAGGTCCATGAGTTTAGTAGCTACATTTTTTTCTATGTAATTTATTGTTTCAGATCTTATATTTAGGTCTTTGACCAATTTTGAATTAATTTTTGTGCAAAGAGACAAACTGCAGTTGTTTTATTCTTTTGCATGTGACTCTCTAATTTTCCCAGCACCATTTATTGAAGAGGCTTTTTCCTCCATTGTGTGTTTTTGGCTCCTTTATCAAAGATTATTTGACCATATATATGTGGTTCTGTTTGGGGGCTTTGTATTCTGTTCTATTGGTCTGTGTGTCTACTTTTCTAAAAATACCATGCTGTTTTGATTATTGTGGCTCTATAGTATAATTTGAAGTCAGATATTGTAATGCCCCCAGCTTCACTTTTTTCTTGTAGGATTACTTTGGCTATTCAGCGTTTCTATGGTTTTATATAAACCTGATGATGTTTTTTCCATTTATTTTAAAACTGACATTGGAATTTCATTGGGAATTGCACTAAATTTATTTATTGCTTTGGGTAATATGGCCATTTTAAATATATTTACTTTTCTATTCAAGAAAAATGAATATTTTTTATTTCATTGTCTTTTTTTATTTCCTTTAATAATGCTTTGTTGTTTTCATTACATTCTTTGTTATGTTTATTTCTAGGTAATTTATTTTTTTTTTTTTGCAACTGTAAAAGGGATTATTTTTTTAGTTTATTTTCCAAAGTTTCACTGTTGGCATCTAAGAAATCAATAGAATTCTCTATATTAATTTTATATGCTGCAACCTTACTGTATTCGTTTATTGTTTTTTAATAGCCTTTCTGTGGAGTCTTTGGGGTTTTCTATATACAGGATCATGTGTCATCTGAAATAAGTGAAAATGTTACTTCTTCTTCTTCTTTCCCAATATGAATGCCTTTAATTTTTTTTTTCTCTTCTTTGATTGCTCTGGCTAAAACTTCCAGCACTATGTTGAATAAGAGTGGGGAGAGTGGTCAGCGTTCTCCTGTTCCTGATTTTAAGGAAAACATTTTTGATTTTTTAACATTTGGTATGATGTAAGTTGATGCTTTGTCATAAACAGCCTTTATTTTGTTGAGACATTTTCCTTCTATACTAATTTAGTTGTATGTTTTAAACATAAAAGGATATAAGATTTTATCAAGTGCATTTTCTGCATCTATTGATAAGATCATATGGTTTTTGTTCTTTGTTTTGTTGATATGGTGTATTAGGTTAAGCATTTTATGTATGTTGAACCATCCTTGTGTTTCTGAAATGAATCCCACTTGATCATGGTGAATTATTTTTTTAATGTGTTGTCTTCAATATGCTAATATTTTGTTTAGAAATTTTACATCTATATTCATTAGAAATATTGGTCTATATTTTTTTTATTTTTCTGTTGTCCTTGCCAGGTTTTGGTATGAGAGTTATGTTGACCTCATAAAATGTGTTTGGAAGTATTTCTTCTTCTTTAATTTTTTGGAAGACTTTGAGAAGAATAAAAACCAAATCTTCCTGGAATGTTTGGTAGAATTTACTACTATATAGCCATCTGGTTTTGGACTTTTATTTGGGGGAAGGGTTTTGATAATTGTTTCTGTTTTCTCCCTGCTTATGGATATATTTATGCTTTCTACTTCTTTATGGTTTAGTCTAGGAAGACTGTATTGTTCTAGGAATTTATCTATTTGTTCTAGACTGCTAAATTTGGTAGCATATAGTTTTTCATAGTATTTTGCAATAATCCTTTGTATATATATGGTATCTGTGGTAATTTCTCCTCTTTTATTTTGGATTTTATTTATATGAGTCCTTTCTCTTTTTTCCTTAGTGAATCTTGTCAGGAGTTTATCAATTTTGTTGATCTTTTCAAAGAACCAGCTCTTTGTTGTATTAATTTTTTCTATAGTTTTTCTGTTCTCTATTTCATTTATTTTGCTTTAATTTTTATTATTTTCTTTCTTCTGTTGGTTTTGGGTTGCCTTTGTTGTGATTTTTTCCCTAGTTCTTTAAGATGAGATGTCAAGTTGTTTACTTGGGTTCTCTCTTGTTTTTTCATGTTCGTATCATGTAATGATATAAACTTCTCTCTTATTACTGTTTTTGCTATATCCCAGAGATTCTTATATGACATGTTGTCATTTTCATTTGTCTGTATATATCTTTTAATCTCTGATTTTATTTCTTATTTGACCTAGTCATTTTTAGAAGTAAGTTGTTTAATTTCCACATTTTTGTGGGTTTGTTTACTTCTTTTTTGCAATTGAATTCTCATTTCAAAACCTTATGAATATGTTTGGCATAATTTTAATCCTAAATTTTTTGATGTTAGTTTTGTGGCCCAACATATGGTCAATTCTTGAGAATGTTCTATGTACACTGGAGAGAAATGTATACTCAGACCTTTTGTGATAAAATGTCCCGTAGATATCTATCCAGCTGTTCTAGTGTTTCAATTAAGGCCAATATTTCTTTATTAATTTTCTGTTTAAATGAACAATCTAGAACTGTTAGGGGTGTATTCAGATCTCCAACTATGATTGTGTTTTTGTTGGTTTTTATTTTTAGATCAGTTAGTAGATGTCTTATATATTTTGGTGCTCCTTGGTTTGGTGCACATATATTAAGAAGTGATATGTCTTTTTGATTCAATATCCCCTTTATCATTATAAAATTACTATCTTTGTTTCTGGTTACCTTTGTTTTCTTGTAGTCAGATATGACTATGGCTACACCTGCTTTTCTTTAGATATTATTTGCTTGGAGAATCATTTTCCAACCTTTTATTTTGAATCTACTTTTGTCCTTGAAGCTCAGATGTGTCTCTTAATGGGAGTATAGGGTTGGTTTTTGCTTTTTGATCCAATGTCCTACTCTGTGCCTGTTTATTGGTGAGTTTAATCCTTTTAAATTTACTTTAATTATTGACTCTTGAGGATTTCCTATTGACAGTTTATTTACTGCTTTCTGATAGCTCTGTGTCTTGTTTGGTTCTTCTTTTTTTTTGTTATTTGCTTTTGTTTGATAATATTCCACACTTCTTTCCCCTGTTTCTCTTTTTTTTAAGCTATGTGTTTCAGTAGTAGCATTTTCAGAACTGATTATCATTAGGTAATTTAAAAAGTATATCATATTCATTATAATCTATTAATCATAAGTGTTTTTGCACTCTATCTTCCTTTGCTACTGCTAACCTTTGTCCTGTCTTCTTTTTTTGTTTTTGTTGTCACAGATTATTTTTTTATTTTTATTGTGATCTTGTTGGAGCTTTTACTTGTTTTGTTTTGTCTTGTTCTTTGTACTGGGTTGGATAACCCCCTTTAGTATTCCTAAAATGGGGGTTTTCTGGTGATGAATATCCTCAGCTTCTCTATATCTGTGAATATTTTCATTCCCCCTTCATATTTGAAGGATATCTTTGGCTGGTAGTTTCTCTTTTTCAATACTTTAAATGTTGGGGTCCACTCTCTTTGGGTTTGTAGAGTTTCTACTGAGAAATCTGATGATAGCATAATGGGTCTTCCTTTATATGTTGAATTTCTCTTTTCCCTAGCAGCTTTGAGGATTTTTTATTTGTCATCAGTTTTTGATAAATTTATTATAATGTGCCTTGGAATAGATCTGTTTGAGTTAAGGTAACTCACTGTTCTGTTTTCTTCTTGGATTTGAAACTCTAATTCTTTCCACAGGTTTGGGAAGTTCTCATTAATTGTTTTAATATGTTCTCCATTCCTTTTTCTCTCTCCTCTCCTTCTGATATATGCATTATTTTACATTGCTCTTTCTGATGGAGTCAGACAATTCTTTTAAGGCTTTCTCCTTTTTTTAAAATTTGTGAGTATCTCTCTTCTTTTCTCTGTAGTATCTCTAGTTGCCTGTCTTCAATGTCACTAATTCTCTCCTCTATCATGCCTATTATATTAGCTAAGCTTGTTACCTTATTTTTCAGTTTATGTATTGAGTTTTTTATCCCTGTAAGTTTCTTTTTATAGTTCAATTTCCTGGGTGAAATACATTTTTTGTTCATTAATTTGTTTTTTGAGCTCACTAAATTGCTTTTCAGTGGTTTTTTTTTTTTTTTTGTATCTCATTAAGTATTTTTAGAACTTCAATTTTGAATTCTTTGTCATTTAGCTTCAAGGTTTCCAAGTAATTGAGATTTTTTTCTGGAGATTTTTCATCATTTATCTTAGCTATGTTTCTGTCTTTTATATTCATGATATTTCATTTCTTTTTTCTTGATGGCATTTGAGAGTGGTATTGTTAATAACACTAAGAAGAGATAATTAAAATAAATTAAAATTAAAATTGAGAAAATACAGTGAAAATTCTATGAATAAATGATAAGTGGAACAAAAACTACAGAGAACAAGGATTAGAAGCTGAAGAAAAATAGAAAAAGAGAGAAAGAATGAAGTAATAATCAAGCAGAATGTCACAAGATGAATCTAAAATATAATAATTTGATAAAAATGGCATTCAGGTAAGAAGAAAAAAAAGAAATATAAAAAAAGAGAGAAGGGAAAGGAAAGGGAAGAAAGAAGAAAAGAAAACAAAAAGAGAAAGTGTCAGAAATGAAATTCTCATAAATAAAAAATATAACAACTAAGGATAAAAAATTAAAATGGGAAAAAGAGAAAGAAGAAAAAAGAAAGAAGAAAAAATGAGAAAGAGTGAAAACAAATGTTTTTTTTTTTCCAGTTTTGAGAAGTAACATTTCTTTTTCTGACCTGAGATGCTGTAATACAAGATTTGCCTTTGTGAGATTCTTGAATGGAAATATTCTGTGGCATCATTCTCATAATGATGTAGGCAGGGCAGCAGTCACATTAGTAAGAGGAGCTTGTTGTTATAGCTTTGGAATTTTATGGCTCTAGCAATGGTGTCTCAGTTCCTCCAGTGCCCCTCCCTACCACCCAATAGAGCAGGGATCAAACACAAGTGCACCCCTTCTTCTCAAAGAATAAAGCAGCCTGAAGACTCAGCTGAGGGGCATCTGTCAATGCTACTGCTGGCACAGCAAGGGGAGCAATACAAGACCTAGGAGGCTGGAGGGACACAGCCTGATCCTTTCTCCAATACCACTCAAAGCACAGCTGTGGGCAGGGCAGGGATTGCATGCCATGAGCCAGTGCCCAAACTTCGGTAGCAGGTGGGTCGCAGATTTCAGATCAAGTGTGCCTTACGCCATGCAAGCAAAACTGCGTGGGCCACATGGGCAAATCAAGCACACCTCAAAGCCCATGAGCTGACCTCCATGGACTATTTGCACACAGATTTTAGAAGTGCATCCACAGGCTTTGTGCAATCACATAAGAGTGCATCAGATGCTGGGAACTGGCTCTGCTCTTTATCTTGGTTGTCCTTATTTCAGCTTCTTACTCTCAGTCTTTCCTCTTCTCTTGGCTCTGAAACAAGCCCAAACTAAAAATGCCTCCCTCCCTCAGATCAGTGAGAAAAAAAAAAACAAAAAAAAAAACAAAACCAAAAAAGAATTCTGTCCTCCAGCTATTTTCTTCCATGAGTCAATTTTATCTTCAGCCCACCTTCTTGTGCAATCTTACCTTTGTCTGGTGTATGTATATTTCAGGTTCATCTGAGTTTTTTCTCTGAGTATAGTTGTAGAATTTGTTGAAATTTCAAATGGAGAGATAGGAAGTATCTCTCACACTACCATTTCTCTGATGTCACTACAATCTCTGTTTGTACCTTTCTTGATTACTTTTCTCAACATCTTAAAAATTTCCAAC
This sequence comes from Saccopteryx bilineata, assembly GCF_036850765.1. Classification (NCBI taxonomy): domain Eukaryota; kingdom Metazoa; phylum Chordata; class Mammalia; order Chiroptera; family Emballonuridae; genus Saccopteryx; species Saccopteryx bilineata. The sequence goes on along the minus strand of NC_089502.1, from coordinate 85,292,622 downwards.
TACGTCTTTTACATCCTTGATTAAATTTATTCCCACATACTTTGTTATTATTTTTGTTGTTTTGCAATTGCAAATAGTTTTTTTTATTAAATTCTATTTCTGCTAGCTCATTATCAGTATGTAAAAGTGCCACTGACTTATTAATAATTTTATATCCTGCAACTTTGCTAAATTCATTATCTTGTTCCTGACCTTAAGAAAATTACTTTTACCTTTGCCCATTGATTATGATGTTGGATGTTGGTTTATCATATATGTCCTTTATTATGTTGACGTATGTCTCCTGTATTCCCACATTGTTGGGAGTTTTGATCATAGATGGGTGCTGGATTTTATAAAATGATTTTTCTGTATAAATTGATATGATCATGTAATTTTTACCCTTCATTTTGTTTATGTGATGAGTCAAGTTTATTGTTTTGCAAATATTGTACCAGCTTTGCCTCTCCAGAATAAATCCCACTTGATCATGATGAATGAATGTTTTAATGTATACCGAGATCCAACTTGTTAATATTTTGAGAATTTTAGCATCTATAGTCATCAGAGATATTGGCCTATAGCTCTGTTTCTTTGTAGTGTCTTTTCTTGGATTTGAAATTATGGTAATTCTTGCCTCATAAAATGAGTTTTGAAGTCTTTCATCTTCTAGAATAGTTTTAAAAAGAAATGTGTTAGTTCTTCTTTAAATGTCTGGTGAAATTCAACAGGACTTTTGTTTACTTGCAGTTTTTTGATGACTGTTTTTATTTCATTTATTGTAATTGGTCTGCTCATGTTATCTGATTCTTCCACATTCAGTTTTGGAATATTTTATGTGTTAGCAATTCATCCATTTTTCTCAGATTGTTCAATGTTTTGGCATATATTTTTTCATAGTATTGTATTTTCTTACAATCCTTTCTATTCCTATAACGTCAGTTACCTCTCTTCTTTCATTTCTAATTTTATTTATTACGGTTCTCTCTTTTCCTTTTTCTTGATAAGTCTAGTTAAAGGTTTGACATCAAACTTGTTTACCTTTTCAAAAACTAGCTCTTCATCTCATAGATGTGTAATATTTTTTTAACCTTTATGTCATTTATCTGCATTCTGATCTTTATTATTTCTTTCCTTTTACTTTGTCTTGGTTTTTGTTGTTGTTTTTTTAGATGCAGGGTTAGATTTTTGGTTTACTATTTTTCTTGCTTCTTATTGTATGCCTGTTATGCTATGAAAATCCCTTTTAGGTCTGCTATTGCCATCATAGATTTTGGGTGATTGTATATTTATTTTTATTTGTTTAAAAGAAATATTTCATTTTTTCTCTGATTTTATTGTTAGCCCATTCATTATTTAATAGCATGCTATTTGCCATCCAATTGCCTGAATGTTTTCAGTTTTTCTATTGTAGTTTATTTCCAGTCTCATGCCATTGTCAGAGAAGATGCTTGATATGACTTTAAACTTAAATTTATTGAGACTTGTTTTGTGCCTTAACTTGTGATCTATCCTTAAAAAATGTACGATGAGCTTTTGAAAAGAATGTATGTTCTTCTGCTTTGGGGTAAAGATTGTGAAGATACTAATTAAATCCAGTTGATCTACTGTGCCATTCCAAGATACTGTTTCTTTATTGATTTTGTTTCTGGTGTATTTATCTATTGATGTTAGTGCAGTGTTAAAATCTCTTACTATTATTGTACTGCTGTCAATCTCTCTCTCTCTCTTATGTCTATCAAACTTTCCCTTATATATTTAGGTGCTCATATACTAGGAACATAAATATTTATCATGGTTATATACTGTTGTTTGATTTCTCTTTTTGTCATTATATAGTGACTTATTTTGTTTCTTTGTTTTAAAGGCTATTTTGTTAGATATAAGTGCTGCTACCCCCGCTTTATTTTCATTTTTATATGCATGAAGTGTTTTTTTTTTTCATCCCTTCACTTTCAGTCAATGTGTATCTTTTATTCAGAGGTAGGTCTCTTGTAGACAGCATATATACAGGTCTTGTTTTCCTATCCATGCAGTTACCCTATGTCTTTTGATTAAAACATTTACTCCATTTATATGTAAGGTTATTACTGATATATACTTATTTATAGCCATTATATATTTTAAACCTTCAATCTTCTTTTTCTCAATTTCTTTTCTTTTTTTTTTTTTTTTTTTTTTTTTTTTTTTTTACAGCAGGCCCTTTAACATGTTTTTGTTATACTGATTTAGTGGTAATAAAATCCTTGAACCTTTTTTTGTTTGTTTGAGGCTCTTTATTCACACACCTGTTTTATGTCTTTAATGCAGTTGATCCCTTCAGGGTGGAGTTAGCTTTTCAGGCTTGCTGGTTCTAAGGGTCAACCTTGATCACCCACATTAAATGCTGTGCAGTGTCTGTACTATGGGGCATAGTTATTCTCAGCTGGGTCTGATGCCTACTGGACTCTTCCTTTGAGAGTGCCCTTTGTATGGCTAGTTGAGTTTAGCATTGGTGTGGTCTGCCACCCATGATTTGTTGTGTTGGTTCTGGGTTCTTTTGGGCAGGGTTTGGGAATGTGTTGACATGAATTGTTTGTAACTGGCAATGGCCTACTTGTATGAGGCTATCATTCTGTTTGCTGTTTGTGTCTATGTTTTCTGTGCCTAGCTGTGTGTAGGAGAGGTCAACCTGTGTTGATCAACTTTCTCTTGCTTAGAGCTGACAGCACCTCTGCAAAAGGCCCAAGTTCCAATAGATTTACATCCATTTTTCAGCTGCTTCACCTGTTCTTGCATCTGTCTGATCTTCCCACAGATTTTCTTATAGAAAGAGTATAGAGTGGGCCCAGACTGGCCTATCCCAACCAAACTTTTCACAGGTTGCAAACATATTGGTTAGGAAAACAGGTGTTGTGATAACAATGTTAGTGGGTCCCCCTATTTTGAGGGTTTCTTAGTCTGTCACACAGTATGGGAAGAATGGCTCCTACAACAATTCAGAGGTTAATTCCTTAACCACTGCTGAATATTGCAATTTAATTTCTTCCCAGTGAAGTGAGCAACATGTTCACATTGGGTAGAGCCAACAGTCAGCTTTGCATAATTTCTTTCAGCTATGGAGTCCCCAGTCTTAGGGAGAAAGATTTAGAGTCTTCCACTGGGGTTAATTGTGCCCCCCAGAAGATGGCTAAACCCCTTAACCAGTCTCAACAATAGACCCCAAGGTACTCTCAATTTAAATGTCTGTGCTTTAAACCTCTCTACCTTCTCCCTGGGCAGCTTAACCAAGCAGACCAGTATATTCAGGAGTTGGTCCAGCTAACTTAGAAGCCCAACCTTATCTAATACATGTGAATTGCTGTGCAGATATTGACCACACAAAGTGGAATTTGCCTCAGCTGAGTCTGATGCCCAATGAGCTCTCCCTTTGGATATACTATTAAAAAGGTTAGCTGCGTTCTACTCTGATGTAGCCTGCAGCTGGCCACTGATGTGCTGTATTTGGGCCTCTTAAGAGAGAACCTGATGCAAACCAGTGTAAGATACTACCAGTGACTTTCCCTCAGCAACCTTTTTGGAACTACAAGCCAACCAGGGTTTGTGGCTGCCTGTTCTAGCCTTAGGTGCACATAAAAAACCAAGATGCGCCCTGGCCGGTTGGCTCAGCGGTAGAGCGTCGGCCTAGCGTGCGGAGGACCCGGGTTCGATTCCCGGCCAGGGCACACAGGAGAAGCACCCATTTGCTTCTCCACCCCTCCGCCGCGCTTTCCTCTCTGTCTCTCTCTTCCCCTCCCGCAGCCAAGGCTCCATTGGAGCAAAGATGGCCCGGGTGCTGGGGATGGCTCTGTGGCCTCTGCCCCAGGCGCTAGAGTGGCTCTGGTCGCAACATGGTGATGCCCAGGATGGGCAGAGCATCGCCCCCTGGTGGGCAGAGCATCGCCCCTGGTGGGCGTGCCGGGTGGATCCCGGTCGGGCGCATGCGGGAGTCTGTCTGGCTGTCTCTCCCTGTTTCCAGCTTCAGAAAAATGAAAAAACAAAACAAAACAAAAACCAAGATGCACACTTAGGCTGTCTTTAACCAGTGTTGGGCCTGTAGGCAAGTCAGAAAAAAAGCCCAAGGTTTCCTGAGATTCATTTTTTTTCTGTCTCTGTCTGCTGGATGCTTGTTGGGCTCATTACCTGATAAAACCCCTTGTAGAGTCTAAAGTTTGGGGAAATTCTGGGATTAAGAAAAATAATCAGTATGGCTTTTACCCCAGGGCCCCAGGTGTCAATATGTCTTGAATTTTTTCACAGATATCAGTGGAGTGTGATCACTAGGAGTCTGGTGGTTGTAGCCTCTAAAAACCAGAGCTTTAGTTTGCCCTCTATGGACCATTTGTATTCAATCTAGTCTGAGGAAGAAACACCAGTCATATTATCAGAAAAATAGGGGGGAGGGAAGCTTCAGCCTCAAAGCCAGACAACTGAGTCAATGTCACACTCTTTGTTTCTTGGCTAAGACTAATTATTTCTCAGCATGTCCCAATCTGTATAACATGGGGCAAGAGAGATTATTGATGGTGGGTCTGTTGCTTTCTCCTAGGCCACTGCCAAACAGGAGAGATTGCTCCACTTATGAAAGTTGGCAACTGCATTATTGGAGAATGATTTAGCACAAAGATTTTTGTCAATGTCCCCCACTACATCTTTTTTTGAGGCCATCAAATTTATATTCTTTTCATACCACTCTAGTCCTCTCAGCCTTCACTGGACTGTAGCCCAGAGTAATAAATGTGAATGAGATTTTCTGTATTGGCCCTTTAAGAGGGTGTCTTTGTCTCTGAGATCTCCTCTCTCTTTCTCAGAGACAGAAATTTTGCTCTTTTTTTTTCAAGCCAAATGCTATGTGGGCACTTCTTCCAGTCTCTGGTGCTCTAGACTACAGTGCCTAGCCTGGTGTTTAGGACCCCCACCTTTCAGGGGAAACCTTTTCACAGCAGAAAGTACCTTAGACCCTCAGCCACAGTATACTACTAAGTGTGGGGGCAGCTCTTTTTGCATCTCTGTCCTTCCTACTAGTTTTGACATGGCTTCTTCTGTGACTCCTTGGTTGTAGACTCCTCTTTATTTAATCCTAAATTGTTTTTTGAAGATGATTCTTCTTAAATTATTTATAACTCCAACTTGGTCCTGAGAAGTGGCAATTGGAATATCTGCCTACTTTGTCAGCATCTTTCAATTTTTAACTGTGTGATATATTTATACCAACATTAAATATTTTGTGTGTGATAATAGTTCTGTAATTATTTTGGAGAATGTCCTTGTTCTTAAGAGATACATGCTGACATCACTGTCCATTCAAAAATTCTTCAATTATGGTTTATATTTAATGTTATTTTATATTAGTTATAGATGTACTGCATGGTGGTTAGATAATTAAATAGTTTACAAAATTTTCTTCCCCTGTATTTTCAGTATCCACCTGGCACCATACATAATTAATACAATATTATTGACTATACTTCCTATGTTGTATTTTGCATCTCTTACTATTTTGTAACTACCAATTTGTATTTCTTAATCCTTCACTATTTTTATTCAGTTGTACTCACTATCTTTCTAGATGATGTGGATGCACCCTATATTTGATGTAGCATTATTCACAATTGCCAAGATATGGAAACAACAAAGTATACACAGGCAGAATATACACTTTTCATATTATATACCCACAATGGAATTAGAGATCATGAAAAAAAGATGTCTATAAAAGTCACCAATGTTGAAAAGTGAAGGAAATATTTCTAAATAAACCATGGTTCAAAGAGGAAATCAAAACTAAAATTTGAGTGCATTATGGGTCTTCCCATAAGTGACCTGAGGTGACTACTGAAAATGGTTCACTATTCACTTGACCCAGAAAACACCACAAAATCATGTGAACCAAACATTCAAAAATTCAAATCAGCTATTACACTTTAAAAACATTTGTGAAACTGCCCATGCCATCCAAGGTGGGCATATCCAAAATTCCACCAAGTATCTGAAGGTTGTGACTTTACAGAAGTAATGTATGTAATTCTGTCCTTACAATACTGGAGTTGGTGGGTGTGTCCAGGTCACATAGTAAGTCTGTACACAGAGTTGATGGCACAAAAATAGTGCTGAATTTTTGCTGCACATACTTAAATATGTAGAGAGTAATGCTTAACTTAAAAATTTAAATATAGATTCTCTGGTCATTGAGCACATCCAGGTTAATAAAGATCCCAAGATGTGGCATATACTTTACAGAACTCATGGACAGATTACTCCATACATGAGCTTTCCCAGCCACATTGAGAAGATCCTTACTGAAAAAAAAGTAGATTGTTTCTAAACCAGAAGTTGATGATGCAAAGGAGAAAAAAAATCTCTGAAGAAACTGAAGAATCAAGGACTTATGGCCAGGAAATAAACTTGGCATAAAATAAATGTAGAGTACCAAAAAAAAATGTATTTAGAAATAACAAAACACAAATAATAACAACTTTTTTTTTTTGCCTTAAACTTTTTCTTTTCTTAAATTTAATGCAGTGACATTGATAAATCAGGGTACATATGTTGAGAGAAAACATCTCCAGATTATTTTGACATTTGATTATGATGTATACCCCTCACCCAAAGGTGTCTTCCTTCACCTTCTATCTGGTTGTCTTCGTGCACCTCCCCTCCTGCCACACCTTCCCAACCCCTTCCTCCCCTCCCCCCCAGTTACTATCACATTCTTGTCCATGTCTCTGAGTCTCATTTTTATGTCCCATCTATATATGGAATCATATAGTTCTTAGTTTTTTCTGATTTACTTATTTCACTCAGTATAATGTTATCAAGGTCAATCCATGTTACTGTAAATGAACCGATGTCATTATTTCTTATGGCTGGATAGTATTCCATAGTATGTATGTACCAAAGCTTTTTTTTTATAAATAAATTTTTATTTTAATGGGGTGACATCAATAAATCAGGGTACATATATCCAAAGCTTTTTAATCCATTCGTCCACTGACGGACACTTGGGCTGTTTCCAGATCTTCGCTATTGTGAACAGTGCTGCCATAACCATGGGGGTGCATTTATCCTTTTGGAACACTGTTATGGTGTTCTTAGGGTATATTCTTGAAAGTGGAATAGCTGGGTCAAACGGCAGTTCGATTTTCAATTTTTTGAGGAATCTTCATATTGTTTTCCACAGTGGATGCACTAGTCTGCATTCCCACCACCAGTGCAGGAGGGTTCCCTTTTCTCCACATCCTTGCCAGCACTTACTCTGTGTTGTTTTGTTGATGAGCGCCATTCTGACTGGTGTGAGGTAGTATCTCATTGTGGTTTTAATTTGCATTTCTCTAATGATTAGTGATGTTGAGCATTTTTTCATATGCCTATTGGCCATCTGTATGTCCTCTTTGGAGAGGTGTCGATTCATTTCTTTTGCCCATTTTTTGATTGTATTGTTTGTCTTCCTGGTGTTGAGTTTTACAAGTTCTTTATAAATTTTGATTATTAACCCCTTATCAGACCTATTGTCAAATATATTCTCCCATTGTGTAGTTTGTCTTCTATTCTGTCCTTATTGTCTTTAGCTGTGCAAAAGCTTTTTAGTTTGATATAGTCCCATTTGTTTATCCTGTCTTTTATTTTACTTGCTCATGGAGATAAATCAGCAAATATATTGCTGCAAGAGATTTCGGAGAGGTGCCTATGTTTTCTTCTAAGATGCTTATGGTTTCACGGCTTACATTTAAGTCTTTTATCCATTTTGAGTTTATTTTTGTAAATGGTATAAGCTGGTGGTCTAGTTTCACTTTTTTTCAGGTAGCTGTCCAATTTTCCCAACACCATTTGTTAAAGAGGCTGTCTTTTACTCCATTGTATTTCCTTACCTCCTTTGTCAAATATCAGTTGTTCATAGAGCTGTGGATTTATTTCTGGGTTCTCTATTCTGTTCCATTGATCTATATGCCTGTTCTTATGCCAGTATCAAGCTGTTTTGAGTACAATGGCCTTGTAGTATAACTTGATATTGGGAACTGTGATACCTCCCACTTCATTCTTCTTTTTTTTTAAATTGCTGAGGCTATTCATGTTATTGTTTCGTTCCATATCAATTTTTGGAATATGTGATCTATAATTTTGAAGTATGTCATTGGTATTTTAATTGGTATTGCATTGAATTTATAGATTGCTTTGGATAATATAGACATTTTAATGATGTTTATTCTTCCTTACCATGAGCACAGTATATGCTTCCACTTGTTTGTATCTTCCTTGATTACTTTTATCAATGTTTTATAATTTTACGAGTACAAGTCTTTAGTCTCCTTGGTTAGAATTACTCCTAGGTACTTTATTTTTTTGGTTGTATTAGTCTATGGGATTGTTTCCTTAATTTCTCTTTCTGACTGTTCATTGTTGGCATATAAAAATGCCTCTGATTTCTGAGTATTAATTTTATATCCTACCACTTTGCTGAATTAATTTATCAGGTCCAATATTTTTTTGACTGAGACTTTAGGGTTTTCTATATACAATATCATATCATCTGCAAATAATGATAGTGTTACTTCTTTTTTTTCCAACTTGAATGCCTTTTATTTCCTATTCTTGTCTGATTGCTGTGGCTAGGACTTCCAGAACTATGTTGAATAAGAGTGGTGAAAGGGGGAACCCCTGCCTTGTTTCTGATCTTAAGGGGATTGCTTTTAATTTTTGCCCATTGAGTATGATGTTGGTTTGTCATAGATGGCCTTTATCATGTTGAGGTACGTTCCCTATATTCCCACTTTGCTGAGAGTTTTGATCATGAATGGATGCTGGATTTTATCAAATGCTTTTTCTGCATCTATTGATATTATCATGTGGTTTTTCTCCTTCCTTTTGTTTATATGATAAAGCACATTGATTGATTTGAGAATATTGTACCAACCTTTTCTCCCAAGAATAAGTCCCACTTGATCATGGTTTATGATTTTTTCCATATATTGTTGGATCCAGTTTGCTAATATTTTGTTGAGAATTTTAGCATCTATATTCATCAGGGATATTGGCCTATAATTTTCTTCCTTTTTGTTGTCTTTGCCTGGTTTTGGAATCAGAATTATGTTTGCCTCTTAAAAAAAGGAAGATTATGTTTGCATAATCTTCCTTCCTCCTGAATTTTTAGAAATAACTTGAGAAGGATAGGAGTTAGTTCTTCTTTGAATATTTGGTAGAATTCATTTGTGAAGCCATCAGGCCCAGGACTTTTCTTTTTGGGAGTTTTTTGATAACTGTTTTTGATCTCATTTGGTGTAATCATTCTGTTTAGGTTTTCTGATTCTTCCAGATTGATTTTTAGAAGATTGTATGTTTCAAGGAATTTGTCCATTTCATCTACATTGTCTAGTTTTTTGGCATAGAGTTCTTCAAAGTATTTTCTTACAATATTTTATATTTCTGTTGTGTCAGTTGTTATTTCTCCATTCTCATTTCTAACTTTATTTATTTGAGTCCTCTCTCTTTTTTTCTTGGGAGTCTAGTTAAAGGTTCATTGATCTTGTTTACCTTTTCAAAGAACCAGCTCCTAGTTTCATTGATCCTTTGTATTGTTTCTTTAGCCTGTATGTCATTTATTTCTGCTCTGATCCTTATTATTTCCTTCCTTCTACTAGCTCTGGGCTTTACTTGCTGTTCTTTTTTTAGTTCTTTTAGATGCAGGGTCAAGTTATTTATTTGAGCTTTTTGTAGTTTCTTAAAGTGTGCCTGTATTGCTATAAACTTTCCTCTGAGTACTGCTTTTGCTGTGTCCCATAAATTTTGAGATGTTGTATGCTCATTGTCATTTGTTTCTAGGATTTTTTATTTCTTCTTTGATCTCATTCTTAATCCATTTGTTATTTAACATCCTAGTTAGTTTCCATGTGTTTGAGAATGTTTGAGCTTTTCTGTTGTGCTTCATTTCTAGTTTCATGCCATTGTCATCAGAGAAACTGCTTGATATGATTTCAATCTTTTTAAATTTCTTGAGACAACTTTTGTGCCCTAACATGTGGTCTATCCTAGAGAATGTACCATAAACACTTGAAAAGCATGTATATTCTGCTGCTTTATGGTGAAAGGTTCTGAAGATATCTATTAAATTGAGTTGATCTAGTGTGTTCTTTAAGTCTGCTGTTTCTTTGTTAATTTTCTTTCTTGAGGATCTATCTAGTGATATTAGTGGGGTATTGAAATTTTCTACTATTAAGTATTGCTGTTGATCTCACCCTTTATATACATCAAAGTCTGCTTTCTATGTTTAGGTGCTCCTATATTAGGTGCATAGATATTTATAATAGTTATATCTTCCTCTTGGATTGCTCCCTTTATCATTATGTAGTGGCCTTCTTTATCTCTTATTATAGCCTTTGTTTTAAAGTCCATTTTTTGTGATATAAGTATTGCTACCCCAGTTTTTTTTTCATTTCCATTTGCATGAAATGTTTTTTTTCCATCCTTTTACCTTCAATCTATGTGTATCTTTTGTTTTAAGGTGTGTCTCTTGTAGACAGCATATGTATGAGTCCTGTTTTCTTATCCATACAGCTACCCTATGTCTTTTGATTGGATCATTTAATCCATTTACATTTAAGGTTATTATTGATATGTAGTTGTTTATTGCCATTTTATTCTTTAAAGCTGTATTCCTTTTTTGCTATATTCTTTTCCCACTTTGATCTGTTTACAACATGCCCCTTAACATTTCCTGTAGCATTGGTTTGGCTGTAATAAATTCCTTGATTTTTTTTTGTCTGGGAAGCTTTTTATTTCTCTTTCGATTTTAAATGATAGTCTTGCTGGATAAAGTAGTCTTGGTTGTAGGTTCTTGTTCTGCATTACTTTGAATACTTCTTGCCATTCCGTTCTGGCCTCAAGTGTTTCTGTTGAGAAGTCAGATGTCATCCTTATGGCGGCTCCTTTGTAGGTGATAGCTTTTTTTTCTCTTGCAGCTTTTAATATTTTCTCTTTGTCTCTTAGCTTTGGTATTTTAATTATGATGTGTCTTGGTGTAGGTTTCTTTGGGTGTCTCTTTAATGGAGTTCTCTGTGCTTCCTGAACTTGTGAGAGTTTCTCTTTCATTAATTTAGGGAAGTTTTCAGCTATGATATGATTGAACAAAGTCTCTATCCCTTGTTCTTTCTCCTCTTCTTCAGGAACCCCTATGATGCGGATGTTATTTCTCTTAATGTTGTCATAGAGCTCGCTAAGATTTTCCTTAGACTTTTTGAGTCTCTTTTCGTTTTTCTTCTCTGCTTTCTTGCCTTCATTCAAGTTGTCCTCCAACTCACTGATTCAATCCTCAGCTCTGTCCATCCTGTTTTAAATTTCTTCCATTGTGGTCTTCATTTCTGATATTGCATTTGTCATCTCTGACTGATTCTTTTTTAATATTTTAATATCCTTTTTTATACTTGCTATTTCTTTATTTAGGGTTTTGTAATGACCATCCCTTGTTGTTCTAAGATTTCTAAGCATCCTTACAATCATTATTTTGAACTCTGCATCTGAAAGTTTGATTATTTCCATATCACTCAGTTCATCTCCTGAAGGTTTCTCTTGTGGTTTTATTTGGATTACACTTCTTTGTGTTCTTATTATCTGCGTTTGGGTGTTTTGTTTGTAGAGCTGGTTGAGTCTAGGCTTGGTGTTGTCTGCTTCCAGTTTTCAGTTGTTGGTAACAACTTTTTTGAACTTGTAGAATTCTGCTAAAGCAAGAGTAAGGAGAAATTTATAGCACTAAATTCTGATATTAAAAAAGAGAAAAGAACTCAAATAAAGGTCTATATATCCCACCTTAAAAAATGTAAAAAAAAAGGTGCCCTCGCCAGATATCTCAGTTGGTTAGAACATCACCTAATATACAAAAATTGTTAATTCAATTCTTGATCAGGGCACATACAGAAACAGATCAATGGTTTTGTCTCTCTCAATCTCCCTTCTTATTTGTCTAAAATCAATAAATAAATTTAAAAATTTTTAATGAAATGTTTTAAAAATTAAGTAACGAGTGGAGCCAGTGGAACTCAAAGTAATCAGATAAAGAAAAACAGTAACAATAAAAACAAAATCAATAAATTATAAAACAGAAAAGCAGTAGTGAAAATCAATGAAACCACAAGTGAATTCTTGAAGAAGAACAGTATAATTGATAAACCTTCAAGAAGGATGAAAGACTGACCAAGTGGTGGTGCAGTAGATAGAGGATCAAACTGAGAAAAGGAGAACACAGATTTGAAACCCTAAGGTCTCTGGCTTGAGCACAAGCTCATCCTGTTTGAGTGCGGACTCACCAGCTTGAGTGCGGGGTCGCTGGCTTGAGAGTGGGATTATAGACATGACCCCAAAAAACGGGCTTGAGCCTAAAGGTCATGGGCCTGAAGACCGAGGTTGCTGGCTTGAGCAAGTGGTCATTCACTCTGCTGTAACCCCCTGTTCAAGGCACATATGAGAAAGCAATCTTTGAACAACTAAGGTGCCATAACAAAAAATGATTCTCATTTCTCTCTCTTTCTTTCTGTCTGTCCCTAGCTGTCCCTCTCTCTGATTTCCTCTGTTTCTGTCACACAAAAAAAGAAGAATGAGAATAATTGTCAGAAACAGATAAATAATTAATAAATATTCTAATTTTCAACACACAACACAAACAAGGGTAAATTTTCTGACTGGATTTCAAGAGAATTTATTGTTTATGCAATAGTTTCACAGCCATCCAATTTATCAAACCATTGAAGATTTCTGAACAGTAAATGCAATGTCACTTATGAAAAATGTATAGTGACTTGCAGTATTTTATCAGCTGCAAGGGGTTAAACTTTCTAATTATGAACACAGGTAGAAATTTGATGATAACAGACATGTCTCCTTGGTTAATGATGAAAAATCTTTCAGAAGAAGGTGACCTGTAAAGTCTTTTTAGTACATCATGAATTATGATTAGCTTGACCAGGCAGTTGTGCAGTACATAGAGCCTCAAACTGGAGAATGGAAGACACAGGTTTGAAAACCTGAGGTCTCCAGTTTGAGCACAAGCTCATCTGCCTTGAATGCAAGCTTAGAAGATTGAGTGCAGGGTCTCTAGCCTGAGTATGGGATCATAGACATGATTCCATGGTCACCAACTTGAGTCAAAAGGTCACTGGCTTGACCTGAAGGGCATCCTCTATTTTTCCCCAGGTTCCCAGATTCAGCTAGCCATACTGTGCAACTCACCTCTGGACTTCTCCTGCTAGAGACTCTGTCATCTCTAAATTCACTGAAAGGACCTCCTTCTTCTCCAAATCCTTGTCTTCAACAACTGAGATAACCAGTGCATACTTTATGTTGCACCTATTTTCTCACATTTTCTTCTTTATTCTCTTCCAGATGGGAAGCCAATCCTCCAATCCTCAGGACTCACTCCTAGGATGTATTCTCAAAAACTGGTCAAAATTTAATCCCCAAACCTTGAAGAAGAAAAGATTAATATTCTTTTGCAACAGCAGTTGGCCACAATATAAGTTAAGGGAACAGGAATTTGGCCAGAAAAATGGTAGCTTAAATTACAGCACCATTATCCAATTAGAGCATTTTTGTCACGTCAGAACAAATAGTCATATATGTTCAAGCCTTAATATCTTTAAGAGACAACCCAGATCTTTGTAAAACTGCAGACTAAATTTGGCTGTTTTAGCTGTAATTAGCCCACCACCCCAGAAACAAGAGTTCACAAAGAAAATAGAGCCCCTGAGGAAGGCAAGAGTTGTGGGAAAAGAGAATAAAAAAGAAACTCTATTTATTTGAAACTCCCTGCACCAGAACAGCTACCTTTATATCCTGGGACATATCTTACTGCTTCTTGCTCATAACTTTCTAGAATATGCCCATTCCAAGAACAAGTGGTCTTAAGAGGTCCCATCAAATTACAGGTACACCTTTCAATGCAGAATCTCTTTCAAATCAAAAACAAGCTGAGAAAGTTTTCAGATAACCCTGATAAATTTATAAAAGGTTTCCACAACCAAAAAGCCCATCAATAGATGACTGGATAAAGAAGATGTGGCACATATACACTATGGAATACTACTCAGCCATAAGAAATGATGACATCGGAACATTTACAGCAAAATGGTGGGATCTTGATAACATGATACAAAGCGAAATAAGTAAATCAGAAAAAAACAGGAACTGTATTATTCCATACGTAGGTGGGACATAATAGTGAAACTAAGAGACATTGATAAGAGTGTGGTGGTTACGGGGGGGAGGGGGGAATGGGAGAGGGAAAGGGGGTGGGGAGGGGCACAAAGAAAACAAGATAGAAGGTGACAGAGGACAATCTGACTTTGGGTGGTGGGTATGCAACATAATTGAATGACAAGATAACCTGGACTTGTTATCTTTGAATATATGTATCTTGATTTATTGATGTCACCCCATTAAAAAATAAAATTATTAAAAAAAAAGGTTTCCAAAAGGTTAACATTTTACCTAACTTGGAAGTATATTTTCCTCTTTTATAATACAATTTTTACTCACAGGGAATACAGAACTGTAGCTGAGGCACCCTAACAATTGGCCAATAGTTTACATGTAACCAATCAGCAATATCCACAGGGTACTGCCAACATACCCCAACATGACCAAAGTGGAATTACAACTTCCTAGCTGACATCTGGGCAAGAGATTGTACGGTAAGTTGCATACTTGAAGGTATGAGGGTTAGCAAGTCTAAGCAAGTGAACTTTAATAAATTTGCCTCATTGACCAAGGGTCAAATGAGAAACGTAACACCTTTGTACAAAGATTGTGGAGGTCCTCCTGAAATATCCAGATCTTGAGCTCATTTGCCTGCAGGGGATCTGATTATGAAGAATCAGTTTTCAACACAAGCAGCTCCTGGCATTAGAAAAAAGCTCCAAAAATTATGAATGGGGCCAGGCACCCCCATCTCTGACATCCTAAAGACTGCTACGTTAGTGTTTTAAAATTGAGATGAAGAGTAGAAAGAGTAAATGCAAGATATAGAAAAATTCAAAGAGAAATGCCAGGTACAGCTCATAGCTCTTTTACAAGGCCACTTGACCCAGGGAACCCAAAGCAGGTCCACTCTGGTAACTGCCACTTGTAGATGCCCTGAATAGGAAGATAGAAGAGAGGCAAAGTTGACAATTGGTGCCCCATATGAGAAACAGGAATTAAACAACCTTCAAAAACCTGGAAATGGAAAGGATGCCCAACACATCCCAGTAAGTGAGACACAGATCACAGAGACATAGCCTTTGAACATCTGTGGCAAGGACAAATAGGTTTCAAACCAGAGAGTTCCCCTTTCTTTTTATTCTTCTCCTTCATTTTCTCTCTAGCATATAAAATTCTCTGACCCCAGAGTAGTGTAAACATAAGCTCTAACTTCATGGCCTTCTCTGCAGTGCAGGGTATAAGATCACTGATAGTCAACTCACAAAGCTGCTTATTGTAGTACATTAACAACAGTGTCCCTGCTACCTGAAAGAAGAAAGCCTAGACATTAAAGACTGAGTGAATGTGGTGCTGTCTCTGCAATTTATTAGGTTTGGCCATTGCACAACATCTAATAATATGGAATCATTGTTGATTGGCACTACACCTGATTTAGGGCAGAAATTACCAAATTTCCCCTCTTGATGAGCCTGAACCTCATCGGCCACCTCCAAAACCCCCAAGGTTCCCTCTGAGCCAGAATTACTGTCATTGTCACCTCCACCACAAACCCAAAGTATGATTGATGAATGTTTGCATTAGAGTTTTGAGCATGAAAAAGTTTGTTTTCAGGAATTCCTAGTAATCTGATTTCTTGGAAAGCCTGTCAGACATGAGAGTCTTTCTTTCCAATTCTTTAAATAATTCAGAAAAAATATTACTATGAAGTACAAAGCACATTTACCAAGGGAAAGGTTGATAAAAATGGCACAAGGTATGAGTTGACCCCTTGGGACTAGAAACCTCTTGAGAAAACTGTTATTACTACAGCCCAATATAGTGTATTGTCACATGAATATGAAGACAATGATCAAAAAAGAGCTGTACAAAATCTTTTGGCAATTATTTCAATTGGAATTGACATGTTTCTTGGGACTGACACAGAACTCCCAAGCTCAATGCCAAATGAACAGAGTTGCATTTCCTATGATTTACCAAGCTGTTTACAAAGGGTGGGGTAAAGTTTCAGGCACCAGAGTCCCCATGGGTTCCTTTGCTACCATCAGACAAGGGGCAAATGAACCCTCTATAAATATTGTTAATAGTCTAAAAAGTGCCATCTCCAGAAAAATAGATAATACTCAAGTGGCTGATGTCTTCACACTCTATGTGGCATACAAAAATGCCAATGCAGATCTTCACAAAGTCTTAGCCCTTTCATGAGGACAAAACCCTAACATAGCCCAGATGATTGCTGCATGTCAAAGTGTAAGTACCAAAGAACATTGAGCCCAGAAATTTGCACCCATATGGCAGCTACATACTTGTTATAAATGTTGGAAGGAAGGACATTTTAAGAAAAATTGCAGGCATAGCCTAATGACAACTGTGTAGCTTGGTTTTTATGTGTGTCCTGGGGGACTGATTAAAACTCAATCTGGAAAATCTTTATGAAGTTCCATCAAAGCAGATTGTAAGAAGTCAATATGACCAATTACTATTCTTATTGTGTTTATGCAAATTACCAGGCCAAAATAAACTGGACTTAAAATTGTAACCAAACTAATTATAATTTGGCTATTAAAAAAATAAGAGTATCACAGAAGAAACCACACCTAGACTGGTAGAAAGGGTAGAGACATGGAAAGGGCTGCCTTGCTCCCAAAAACTAGTGGTAGCTGAGGGTTCAGAGGGACTCTCACTGTGGGCAGGGTCTCCCTAAGACGTGTGCATCCTAAGTCCCAGGCCAGGAGTTCCATCCTAGAGCCCCAGAGACTAAAACAAGTGCCCACATGCATTTGGACATAAAAAAACAACAACAGGTTTCTGTCTGCAAGAAAGAGATGGAGCTCTTGGAGACACAGGCTCTTAAAAAAAAAAAAAAAAAAAAAAAAAAAAAAAAAAAAAAAAAGCAGCACGGAAAATCCTGTTCAAAGCCCCTTAGTCAGAGTTCTGGCAGGAGAGGGCTGAAAGAACTAGAGTGGCATAAGGAGAGTGAAAAATTAAAGACCCAGAGAGAGACATTGGGAGAAAGCCACTGGAATCCATGTGTATAGTAATTTTTTTAATACTGCAGTTGCTATCTTTCTTAGGTGGAACATTCCCCTCTAAGCAATATCAGCCTGGTGAAAAGCAGCTGTTCTGCCCTCAGGAGTCACTTCTTCCCCAGTCAAGAAGACTGGTTCGTTCTGAGAAACTAGGAAGCAGGGGGTGCATCAGTGATTCAGTTTACTGGTTTTGAGAACTAAGCTTTCCCCCACACACTCCTGAGTCTAAGACTGGCGAGTCCTTTTCAAAGGAGAATCAATAAAAACTGTCAAAAGTACAGGCAGACCATACTTCTGAGTCTCAGGGATCACCCAACTGAACTCCTGGGGCCACACCCCACTGAGGTCTGTGAAGAAGCTCTGGACAGACTGATGCCTGGAGCTGAGGGATGAAGCCACACCCACCACCTTTTCTAATCCCTGAATTGGTGCTGGCTCTACACTCTACCAGTAGTTTTTTTCAGTGGCCAAGCTCAACAAGCAACCGGCAGATAGAGGCTGCAGGAGGTGGAACTCAGGGAAGCTTGGCCTTTTAAGAGGACCTTCACCCAGGCCCAGTGTGGGTAAAAGCCAGCCTAGGTATGCAGCTTAGTATTTTTATGAGCACCTGGGCCCAACAGAGGCAGTCACACACTCTGGATTTCTTGTAGCTCCAAGAAGGTTGCTGAGGGCCAGTCACAGCTAGTATCTCCCACTGGTCTGTGCCAGGTGCTTTCCAGGTAGGGCAAGGGCTGGCACATCCAGTGGACACCTGTGGAGAGCAACGGTTTGGGACCCAACAACCCTTGCTAGAGTGGTATCTTAAGAAATGGCTCCTCACACGTGGCGCAGCTGAGGCAACTTATACTCTCTGTGATCAGCACTTGCACAGAGGTTCATGTGCATTGGAAAGGGTAAAGCTTCACAGTTAGCTAGCCTGGGTGCTGGATATCCTACCCTGCTGGGCTAGATTCCAAAGTGAGAAGGGAGAAAAGCCTGGAGCATGGACATTTAAAGTGTGGGTCTCTATTAGCCCATTGTTGGATCCGGTCAAGGGGCTTAGCCACAATCCAGGAGGGGGGCACTGTCAACCCCAGGGGAAAGCTCTCTCAATCTTCCTCTCTGAGACTAGGTTCTCACCAGCTATAAGAACTTCTGCAGAGGTGACTGTCGACCCCACTCAATCTGAATGTGCAGCTCACCATGTTGGGGAGAAATAAAATTTCAGTTTTCAGCAGTGGCTGAGGGATTAGTTTCTGGCATAGGGGCCAAATTACCTGTAGAGAGCTCATGGCCAAAAGATTCCTGAAGTAGGGGGTCTCACTATCTTCCCTAATCCAAAAACCTTGTAACCAATATAGAGATTGGTTGGGTGAGGCCAGTCTGAGCTCACACAATAGTCTTTCTACAGAAGACTCTGTGGGAAGATCAGGCAGCTTCAAGAGGAGGTAAAGCAGCTGAAAAGTGGAGGTAAATCTTACAAACCTTAGGGGGTTTTACAGAGCTGCTGTCATCTCTAAGCAGGAGGAAGCTGATCCTTATACACAGGTTGGTCCCTCCCACACTAGTTTTTCATTGCGCATTGTGACACCCTAGTTGTTTATTGACTGCTTTCTCATATGTGCCTTGACCACAGGCCTTCAGCAGACCAAGTAACCCCTTGCTCAAGCCAGCGACCTTGGGTCCAACCTGGTGAGCTTTTTTCTCAAACCAGATGGCCTGCACTCAAGCCTGGCCACCTTAGAGTCTCAAACCTGGGTCCCCTGCATCCCAGTCTGATGCTCTATCCACTGCAACACTGCCTGATCAGAAGTCTTATCTTTTAATGAAGTCCAATCATTTTAATAAATGATGCATAAACTAACACTGATTGATTTTTCTATATTAATACAAAAATGCATTCCTGGGATAAACCATATTTGGTGATGATGTAATTTTATCTCTTGTGCACTAGATTTGCTATTAATTTTTAATGAATTTTTCTCTATGTTAATTAGAATATGTGTTTTTAAATATGTATACATATAAACACACACACACACACACACATATATATATACATATATTGCGATATCTTTGGTTTTGGTTTCAGGGTAATGATAGCCTTGTAAAATGAGTAAAAATGTAATGTTTTTCTTCTATTTTTGAAGGATTTTGCAAAATTTTGATCCTAATTTTTTATTAAAAGTTGGATATAATTCAAAGCAAAATAATTTTCAAATGGCACTGTGGTTATTCTAAATTTCTAATTTCTATATTTCAATATAATTCTTTTTATTTAGAACTGTTTTAAAATCCATACTTTGCCTAAAAAAATAATTAAAGTTAATTAATTAAATTAATTAATTAAAGTTATTCTGCTTCTCTTTCAGTCAGGGTCATTATTCTATTTCTTTTTCCTCTGCTTCACCAATTTCTAAAGCATTTATAGGTGTTTTTACTCTTTGGAAGGAACATCAATTTTTTTTGTTTTAGATTGTTATATATCTTTGACATTTCAGCTCCCTTATTAGTTTAAAAAGAAACACTTTAATTTGTAATTCACCTTGCTGTCATTGTTATAATACTAGTGTTTTCTGGCAACTATTGACACTTATATCCATCAGAAAGAAAACTTATGTCTTCTTAAATTATTTTTATTAAGTAAGAGGCAGTGAAGAAGGGAGGCAGAGAGAAAGACTCCTGCATGCACCCTAACTGGGATCCACTGAACAAGCTGACTAGGGGACGATGCTCTGCCCAACCAGGGCACTGCTCTGTTGCTGGGAATGGAGCTATTTCAATGCATGAGGTGAGGCCATAAAGCTGTCCTCAGCACCTGCAGCCAAATTTCTTGAACCATTCAAGACATAGTTGTGGGAGGGGAGAGAGGAGGAGTGGGAGGCGTGGAGGAGCAGATGGTCACTTTTTCTGTGTGTCCTGACCAATATTTGAACCTGGGACTTCCACACAGTGGGCTGATGCTTTACTGCTGAGCACACCTGCCAGGGATTCTATCCGTTTTTATTCCTGCCATGTCTTTCATATCTGATGTGCACATTTTTTAATCCTATTACTTAATGACTTCTTCATTTTCTAGGAAACCTCAATTATTATATAGATATGGTTACCTCTAGGAGTCACTCATACTTTCCTTACATAAAACTGAGACTAATGGCACAGATAAAATTGAAGTGTTTACCAGGGTGAGGGGTGGTGGGGGAGAGAGGTGTTAAGAGGGACAAATATATGGTAATGGAAAATGATTTGACTTTGATTGATAGGCACAGAGCACATCAGTAGTTCAAATACTATAGAGATGATCATTGAAACCTGTGTACCCTTAGTGATCGATGTCACCCCATTAAATTTAACTTCTAAAAAATAATAGTAAAATAAAATACAGTATGTTCTAAAACAAATAATACTTATTTAAAAAAATCTTGAATACAGAGAGTGCTTCATTGACTATTACCTATAACTTGTACATTCAAAGAACATTTTTGTGTGTGAGAAAGGATTTGATGTCTTGTATTAACTCATTTTACCAAAAAAAATCTTTTTTGAAGCATAATAAATTGAAATGTTCAAATGCAAGTATAAATTGAGTAGTTCTGAGACTGTTGCATAAATTATTTTCCACCAATCTAAAAGCTCTTGATTTGATTACTATTGTCAAAAATCAATCAATGAGTCAAATAAGAGAATGTCAGTTCAACATTCTAAGTTCCTATGTACAAACACTAGCCTTATTCAGGATACATATATATATACTGGCCTTAGGAAAAAAAAAAGGAATATTATATTTAGTCTATAGAGTCAAAGTAAAATTATGACTTCTTTCATGTTTATTAGGTAATATTTAAGGAGACAGATCAACAAACAAGATATCTTAAAATTATCTATTGATAGATTATAAAATATTGCTCATAAACAAAAATATTGGAGATAAGAGAAAAAACAAATTGAATTTAAAATTACTGTTTTTATTTTCATCCTTTTTGTCTATAAATATAAAGTTTTGAGATATGAGCAGGCTACAAGAAAGGGAATATGAGAAAAATAAACAGAGTGGAAATGAATCCTCTCTCATTTCTAATATTTTCAACAATTAAACTTGATTAAAATAAAGTCAATAAAAATACATCAATTAAATTTTGAGAATTATTGTCTTAAGTGAAAAGTGGGGAGGCAGGGAGACAGACTCCCACATGTACCCTGACTGAGATCCATCTGACAAGACCTCTATGGGGCAGTGTTCTGTCCATCTGGAGCTGTTGGCAACCAAGCTATATTAGCACCTGAGGAGAGGTCATAAAGCCATTCTTAGTGACCTGGGCGAACTTACTCCAACCAAGTCATGACTGTGGGAGGGGAAGAGAGAAACATAGAAAGAGAAAAGAGAGGGAAGGGGTGGAGAAGCAGATGGTTGAAGTGATCTGACTGGGAATTGAACCTAGGACATCCCTATGCTAGGTTAACGCTCTACCAGTGAGCCACCTGGCCAGGACCAATTTTGAGAAATTTTATGATGGTGTGTAGTTTAAATGCAGGACTGTATTCAATATATTTATTTATTAAGTAAAAAATAAATTTTAACACTTTTAAAGCTAACATTTGGCCTTAGGAGATTTTCAGCAGATTTTACTTGAAATAAAGACAGCCAAATATGTAAAAAAGACTGTCAGCAGTTTCTTTTGTTTCTTCTAATTCTCAGGAACAGTAAAATTAAGCAAATTTAGAGTGTCAATGGGCACTTTTGAAGGTTTATTTTGGGTTAGAGAGTTTCAGTGCATGTAAAATAAATGTTGGCAACAAATATTACTTTGAATCAGAGTTATATATTTAAGATTTGGTTATATTTTGATGCAACCATATTCTGAGAAAAATAAAATTTTTGGATTTTTAATAGGTTTTCAATATTTTTTATGCAGCTTCATATGTCCAGGGGATTACTGACTGAAATAAGTTTGAAAAAACTTTATACATTGGTCAATAGCATTTCTTTTCTTGAATAAATCTATACTTAACATATCTGAGGCAAAATTGTAAGAAAATCTGTTGTAGGAAATACATTTTAATGAAAAACATGAACACTGTTTTATGGTTTTTTAAGCGAGAGAGAGAGAGACAGACAGGGAGAGACAAATAGAAGGAAGAGAGGTAAGAAGCATCAGTTTTTTATTGCAGCACCTTAGTTGTTCATTAATTGTTTTCTTATATGTGCTTTAATGGAGGGGGGCAGCTTCAGCCAAGCCAGGGATTCCTTGCTTAAGTCAATGACCTTGGGATCAAGCCAGCAACCTTGGGCTTCAAGTCAGAGACCTTTGGGCTCAGGCCAGTGACCATAGGATTATGTCTATGATTTCACACTCAAATCGGTAACCATGCACTCAAACTAATGAGTCTGCACTTAAGCTAGATAAGCCTGTGCTCAAGTTGGTGACCTTGGGGTTTTGAACCCAGGTCCTCAGCATCTCAGGCTAATGCTCTATCCCAGGGGTCCCCAAACTTTTTAGACAGGGGGCCAGTTCACTGTCCCTCAGACCATTGGAGGGCCAGACTATAAAAAAAAAAACTATGAACAAATCCCTATGCACACTGCACATATCTTATTTTAAAGTAAAAAACAAAACAAAACGGGAACAAATACAATATTTAAAATAAAGAACAACTAAATTTAAATCAACAAACTGACTGGTATTTCAATGGAAACTATGGGCCTTCTTTTGGCCAATGAGATGGTCAATGTCCGGTTCCATATTTGTCACTGCTAGCCATAACAAGTGATATGACAAGCTTCTGGAGCCATGATGCGAGTGTCCCATGTCACCGGAAGTACTACTGTATGTGAGCAATGCCGCGCTTTGTGGTGCCGCTACATACAGTACTCCAGGAGCACAGGATTTATCTGCCACTGACCACCAATCAAAGAGGTGCCCCTTTCGAAAGTGTAGCTAGGGCCAGATAAATGGCCTCAGGGGGCCGCATGCAGCCTGTGGGCCATAGTTTTGGGACCTTTGCTCTAGCCACAGTGCCACTGCCTGGTCAGACTATGATATTTTTTTTAAGCCCTTAGGATAATTGTCAAAATGTGGCCATCACTTTACCTCTAAATCATATATATCCACTATCACAGCAGCCTGGCCAATGCAGGTTCACATTGGATTCGGACAGTTGGGGTAAAGAAACAACGGAGCCAAAAACTGATGAGCCATCATCTTTAATCCTAGCTTGCACCCGGCAAGCAAGTAAAAACACACACTGGGCTCCAAAACCCATTCACATTCAGTGCTCACAAAGCTACTGACTTATCCGAGTTTCCTAGAATCAAAGGTTTTTAGCTCACCAGACTTATTCATCTCTGTTCCCCATCTCCTTCCTTCTCCCTGCACAAACTGGCTTCTCACTCAACACTCCACCATCTTGGCTGCTTCTCCTAGCCTCCTCCACATGGCCTCTCTCTGCTCTGGTCTCTCTGCTCTAATCTCCGGAACTGAGAGCGCAAGCTCTGGGTCTGTCCCACTTTATAGTGTAGAAATCCAGACCTTTAATCCAATATACAAAATAAGGAAGTCTCTGATACAAAGTCACTTATCTGAGGCATGATGGGATTTTACCACCCCACATCAAAAGGGTGGGAAAGGCTTAGTCCTAAAACCAAGCCCCAGGCTACAAGGATCCTGCTTGCCCACAGCCCGTCCCCAACACACATTAATATCACGTGAGTGACAGGCTTCCATGTGGGCAGCGCCGTCTTTAACAAAGTGAGCATAATGTATTTTATATATATATAACAGCAGAGGAATTTTTTTTTCTTCTTCCCTTCTAATTTTTGTTGTTGTTGTTGTTGTTGTTAAGGCAGAATGGAATGCAAAAAGCCAAACAACAGTCAGAGAGTTGAAAAGCCAGTTTATTATGCTGGCAGGCACAGAGGAGTTAATTCTCCAAAATCTGAGCCTCCACTAGCAGGCATTAGGGCCTTTTATAGCTTGGTTGATGTAAGAAGAAAGCAAGGTTACAAAAGCAAAACTGGAATTGCAAGCAGAGTGGAACAGTTACAGGTGAAGCAGTTTGCTTTGTCATTATGGAGTCATAGCATAGTATTCTCCCCTTTAAAGCCCTATCTCTGAACTCTATCATCATTATTTGTAGGGTGTATGAGATGGTAATCTGAATTCCTAGGCCTAAGGGGCTGATAAAGTTATAAAGTACTGCACCCCAGATTCTGAAAGGCACTGTACTCATTTCATTGAGTTCACGTAGAGACACTGTTGGGCAGATAAAATGTATTATGCTCACTTTGTTAAAGATAACATGAGGAGGCCGTCGCCCAGGTGATATTAATGTGTGTTGAGAATCCTTGTAGCCTGGGGCTTGGTTTTGGATTAAGCCTTTCCCACCCTTTTTGATGTGGGGTGGTACAATCCAATCATGCCTCAGAAAGTGATTTTATATTAGAGACTTCCCTATTTTGTATATTGGATTAAAGGTTGTGAAGCTACACTATAAAATGGGGGCAGAACGGGACTTGGCTCTTGGTTCCTGAGGTTAGCATGAGAGAGCAGAGAGTAGAGCCAGCAGCAGAGAAAGGCCATGTGGAGGAGGCCAGGAGAAGCAGCCAAGATGGTGGAGTGCTGAGTGAGATGTCAGTTTGTGTAGAGTTTGTATTTGGGATAAGGAAGGAGATGGGGAACAGAGGTGAATAAGTCTGGTGAGCTAGAAACCTTTGATTCTAGGAAACTCGGATAAGTCAGTGGCTCTGTGAGCACTGAATGTGACTGGGTTTTGGAGCCCAGTGTGTATTTTTACTTGCCCACCGGGTGCAAGCTAGAATTAATGACAGCCCATCTGCTTTTGGCTCCTTTGTTTCTTTACCGACTGTCTGAATCCAGTGCGAACCTGCATGGGCTGGGCTGCTGTGGTAGTGGCCCTGGCCTTGGCTCCCGGCTTTACAGACACCCAGTCCAGATGAATTTTGAAGAGTTGATTAAAGGAGGAAATTTTAAATATGCCGGCCTCATATGGCTGACATGAGGCATCTGCAGGCCCAAATTGTGCAGTCCCCAAAATAGCTCAGGAGCTGTTTATATACCCTCGGTCACACATGCGCAGGGGAGAGCATGACATTATGGCACAATCATTAACAAGATTATAACAGGGGATACACAAAAACATTAAGACTTTCAAGGCAACACAATCAAAGTTATTTACAAAATCTTTCAGGGTTCCTCTTCCCTTGCTAGCCTAGAGGTATTTTATTCTTAAGATTCCAGAAAGGGGGAGTGTAAAGCCAGGAGCCATGGCCAGGGCCACTATCACAGCAGCCCGGCCAGTGCAGGTTCGCATTGGATTCGGACAGTCGGTAAAGAAACAATGGAGCCAAAAACTGGTGGGCCATAGTCTTTAATCCTAGCTTGCACCCGGCGGGCAAGTAAAAACATACACTGGGCTCCAAAACCCACGCACATTCAGTGCTCACAAAGCCACTGACTTATCCGATTTTCCTAGAATCAAAGGTTTCTAGCTCACCAGCCTTATTCTCCTCAGTTCCCCATCTCCTTCCTTATCCCAGATACAAACTCTGTACAAACTGGCCTCTCACTCAGCACTCCGCCATCTTGGCTGCTTCTCCTGGCCACATGGCCTCCTTTTGCTCTCTGCTCTGCTCCCTCTGCTCTCTCATGCTAGTCATCCCAGGAACCAAGAGCCCAAGCTCCCGCTTGGTCCTCATTTTATAGTGTAGAAATCCAAACCTTTAATCCAATATACAAAACAGGGAAGTCTCTAATACAAAGACACTTCTCTGAGGCATGATTGGATTGTACCGCCCCATATCAAAAAGGATAGAAAAGGCTTAATCCCAAAACCAAGCCCCAGGCTACAAGGATTCTGCCTGCCTTTAGCCCACCCTAACACACATTAATATCACCTGGGCGATGGCCTCCTCGTGGGCAGCGCCGTCTTTAACAAAGTGAGCATAATATATTTTATTTGCCCAACAGGAGGAACTACAATCAATGCAAGGTGGTATGTAAATTCTGCCTCCTATTGAAAGAGAAGAAGTTTCTCCATTAATGTTTATTTTAAATTTAAAACTAAATGACCCATTGTTCTTGTAAGCCAGAACCTTCTAAATTCTTCTCCCTCTCCTCCCTAAAGGAGGGACGGGACAGAAAAGCCCGACCTTTCCTCCCAGAATATCAATATTAATTTGCAGCTTTTTGGTACCTTACAACAATACTTCCTGGCTATAAGGATCCATCCTACTGACTGGGTTGTGATGGCCTGGATGCAGTTTTGGAGCGAAGAGGTGATAAGTCATAAGAAGCGGGTCTGAACACGAGAACTATGATTAAGAGTAATAGGGGTTCTCTAAGTGGAAGTAACCAGGTGGATCAGTTAATGCCCTGCAGCCACGTGTCCCAGGTATTGGCCTGCTTTTTCCTAATTTTGGCAGCCCATTTGGTTAGTCTCCTTGCTCCATCTTGAACTAGATGAGACTGATTTACATAGAAGCAACATTATTTTTCTAAAAATAAACAGTCTTCCTTTTTCTGTAATGAAGAGATCTAGTCCTTTTTTTATTTTGTAGAGTAACCACAGCCAAAGAATGGACCTCATCCTATAGTTGGAGTTGACTTTTTGCTATATCTTCCAGGCTTTCCTGATGATCCTGTGAAAGAGCCTGGAAATACTGGAGGGTGGTCATCATCCTCCAAATACCTGTAACTACTCCTATTGTAATATCTAGGCTGCCAGGAGTGGGAGAGTGGTGATTGCCCTCTTGCTTCAGATATTTTCTACTAGTGGAACTGGCAAGGATTGTGTAGAGCCAGTAACCACGGCCAGGGCCACTATCACAGCTGCCTGGCCCATGCAGGTTCGCATTGGATTCAGACAGTTGGTAAAGAAACAGCGGAGCCAAAATCTGATGGGCCATAGTCTTTAATTCTAGCTTGCAACCGGCGGGCAAGTAAAAATACACACTGGGCTCCAAAACCCACACCTATTCAGTGCTCACAAAGCTACTGACTTATCCGAGTTTCCTAGACTCAAAGGTTTCTAGCTCACCAGCCTTATTCTCCTCAGTTCCCCATCTCCTTCCTTATCCCAGATACAAACTCTACACAAACTGGCATCTCACTCAGCACTCCGCCATCTTGGCTGCTTCTCCTGGCCTACTCCACGTGGCCTCCTTCTGCTCTCTCCTCTAATGATAATCTCAGGAACCAAGAGAAGCAAGCTCCCGCTCTGTCCCCATTTTAGAGTGTAGCTTCACAACCTCTAAGCCAATATACAAAATAGGGAAGTCTCTAATACAAAGTCACTTCTCTGAGGCATGATTTGATTGTACCACCCCACATCAAAAAGGGTGGGAAAGGCTTAATCTCAAAACCAAGCCCCAGGCTACAAGGATTCTGCCTGCCCACAGAGACACACATTAATATCATCTGGGTGATGGCCTCCTCGTGAGCAGTGCCATCTTTAACAAAGTGAGCATAATATATTTTATCTGCCCAACAATCCACCCCTATGCTCACTTTACTACCCACCAATTTACATCACCAGCATTCCCATGCAAGGAAATTAGGCACTTTACACAAATTACAACATGACAAATCATACAGTTTCAACAATCACAAAGGTACACTTCACCAGTCTCTGAGCACTTTGCCCAAAGCGCAAAATGTCCTTGGCCTTCTTTCTAGCCATGGGAAAAGCTTCCCGGGGCAGGGGAGTGCTTCCAGCAAAGCCATCCCCCCCCCCCATCAGGGTATTTCACATTGTCCAAAATCCATAATCCGTAAGTCCATCCAACAAATGAGCCAATGCCCACTCCGGTCGTAGTCCAGGGAATCAGTCCACGCACATGGGGCATCAGCCACCCCCCTCATTCCTGCCGTCCTGGCAGGTCTTACACTGTCCCAAAGAGGGGCACGTGGCAATGGTAGTCAGCATTTCCATCTCTGCTCCAGCGAGCATGTCCAGCCCTATTTCCCAAAATCGCAGACCTACCAGGGCCATAGTAGGTGCTCCTTCCAGCTGCGCTTTCACCTTCTTCTGAAGACTGCGGATTGCAACTCCAGCCCAATTCTCCTCATCTTCCAAAAAGGAACTGAAAACACCAGCTCCCGTTGCTGGTCTCGAGCCCCAGGCTACCGCAGCCTTCTGCTCCGCAGACCTTGCAGCTCCAGACCCAGCCTCAGCTTCAGCCTCAGCCTCAGTCCTGGCCTCCTGCCACTGCTGGCTCTCCACAATGTCCAGGGCAATCTGCAACTCACGAACTTGTGAATCCTCCTCCAGTAGCTCCATTTCCAGGTGAATTTTGCAAACCTGGTCGGCCTCCTCCTCCAGCTCCAGGGTCATCATCGGTTTCCCCTACATTTGCTCCAGCTCCTTCCACTGCTCAGTTGGCAGGTCCCAGGCAGGCTCTTCCACGGAGCTCTCGGTTTCCTCATGCATGTCTGTAAAAGTCAGCCAGCCTACAGTCCCCAAAAGGACAGCCATGGGGAACCCTAACACTAGCCAGTCCTCTACTCCACCACTCAAAGGTTCCTTGCCGATCTGTATCGAATCCTGCCACAGACTACGCCAAATGTAGAGCCAGTAACCACGGCCAGGGCCACTATCACAGCTGCCTGGCCCATGCAGGTTCGCATTGGGTTCAGACAGTCGGTAAAGAAACAACGGAGCCAAAAACTGATGGGCCATAGTCTTTAATTCTAGCTTACAACCGGCGGGCAAGTAAAAATACACACTGGGCTCCAAAACCCACACCTATTCAGTGCTCACAAAGCTACTGACTTATCCGAGTTTCCTAGACTCAAAGGTTTCTAGCTCACCAGCCTTATTCTCCTCAGTTCCCCATCTCCTTCCTTATCCCAGATACAAACTCTACACAAACTGGCATCTCACTTAGCACTCCGCCATCTTGGCTGCTTCTCCTGGCCTACTCCACGTGGCCTCCTTCTGCTCTCTGCTCTGCTCTCTCCTCTAATGATAATCTCAGGAACCAAGAGAAGCAAGCTCCCGCTCTGCCCCCATTTTAGAGTATAGCTTCACAACCTCTAAGCCAATATACAAAATAGGGAAGTCTCTAATACAAAGTCACTTCTCTGAGGCATGATTGGATTGTACCACCCCACATCAAAAAGGGTGGGAAAGGCTTAATCTCAAAACCAAGCCCCAGGCTACAAGGATTCTACCTGCCCACAGAGACACACATTAATATCACCTGGGTGACGGCCTCCTCGTGGGCAGCACCATCTTTAACAAAGTGAGCATAATATATTTTATCTGCCCAACAGATTGTGTTGGTCAAATAAGTTTGTAAATATGATATATATCTTTGCTCGCTTGTGATTTATATTGGGTGTGGGGGACAGGCTATAAGCAGCCCAGGTCGTTGTAGTCTAAGGTTTAGTTTTAAGACTAAACTTTTCCCCACACTCTTGACTGATTGTATGATCTGGGTGGTGCATTCTCATGAGGAATCCAATTATGCCTCAGATAAGTGGCTTTGTATCACAGACTTCCTTGTTTGTATATTGGATTAAGGGTTTTTGGTTTTCTGCACTATAAAGTGGGACAGACCAGGAGCTTGCTCACACAGTTCCTACTATCACGATTGCAGGGCCTTCCCTGATCCCTTGCCCTTCATGGAAAAAGCTGGTTGTAAAGCCAGTGGCCAAGGCCACCATCACAGCAGCCTGGCCTGGCCCATGCAGGTTCGCATTGGATTCGGACAGTCAGTAAAGAAATAACAGAGCCAAAAACTGATGGGCCAATGTTGGGCAGATAAAATATATTATGCTCACTTTGTTAAAGATGGCGCTGCCCACATGGGGCCGTCGCCCAGGTGATATTAATGTGTGTTGGGGGCAGGCTGTGGGCAGGCAGAATCCTTGTAGCCTTGGGCTTGGTTTTGGGAATAAGCCTTTCCCACCCTTTTTGATGTGGGGTGGTACAATCCCATCATGCCCCAGATAGGTGACTTTGTATTAGAGACTTCCCTATTTTGTACATTGGATTAAAGGTTTGTATTTCTACACTATAAAATAGGGACAGACCGGGAGCTTGCTCTCTCTCTTGGTTCCTGAGATTATCATTAGAGGAGCGAGCAGAGCAGAGAGCAGAAGGAGGCCACGTGGAGTAGGCCAGGAGAAACAGCCAAGATGGTGGAGTGTTGAATGAGAAGCCAGTTTGTGCAGAGTTTGTGCAGGGAGAATGTAGTGGCCACGGCCAGGGCTACCATCACAGCAGCCCGGCGGCCCATGCAGGTTCGTATTGGATTCTGACAGTCAGTAAAGAAACAGCGAAGCCAAAAACTGATGGGCCATAGTCTTTAATTCTAGCTTGCACCCGGCGGGCAAGTAAAAACATACACTGGGCTCCAAAATCCACTCACATTCAGTGCTCACAAAGCCACTGACTTATCCGAGTTTCCTAGAATCAGAGGTTTCTAGCTCACCAGCCTTATTCTCCCCAGTTCCCCATCTCCTTCCTTATCCCAGATACAAACTCTGTACAAACTGGCCTCTCACTCAGCACTCCGCCATCTTGGCTGCTTCTCCTGGCCACATGGCCTCTTTCTGCTCTCTGCTCTGCTCCCTCTGCTCTATCGTGCTAATCATCCCAGGAACGAAGAGCGCAAGCTCCCGCTCCATCTTCATTTTATAGTGTAGAAATCCAAACCCTTAATCCAAAATACAAAATAGGGAAGTCTCTAATACAAAGTCACTTCTCTGAGGCATGATTGGATTGTACCACCCCACATCAAAACGGGTGGGAAAGGCTTAATCCCAAAACCAAGCCCCAGGCTACAAGGATTCTGCCTGCCCACAGCCAGCCCCCAACACACATTAATATCACCTGGGCAATGGCTTCCACGTGGGCAGCATCATCTTTAACAAAGTGAGCATAATACATTTCATCTGCCCAACACTGGTTTTCTGCTTTTCCCTTGTCTTCTTTTGTGGTTTGCCTGTCTTGGTGAGACACCAATAAATAGGATGGCCCACCATCCTCTGACTCTGCCATTTCTTTACTGTCTGCCTGAATCCAATGGGAACCTGCATGTGAATGGCCATGATGGCGGCTCCTGGCCCTACAACTGGCGTAGTTTGTGGCAGGATTCAGAGATTGGTATGGGGCCGCCACCCTTGATGGGTGGGGTAGAGGACTGGTTGCTGCTCTGGCTCCCCATGGCTGTCCTTTTACAGGCCATGGGCTATGTGTTTTTTACTCAAGAGGAAACCAGTAGTTCTATGTGAGAAGCTGCCCGAGATCAAAAGCTTCAGTATGAATTGCAAATAGATGGGCAGAAAATGCTGGAATTGGAGCAAGCACTGGAGAAAGAATTACGGGTTCGTGAGTTGCAGTTTACCCTGGAAGTTGAACGTTTGTATTGGCAGTTGTTGGAGAAACAACTGCGGATTCAAGAGCTTGAGTCTCAGCTTCTGGCCAAAAGCCAGCAGCCACAGGAGTCTAAACGGTCACTGTTGGGCAGATAAAATATATTATGCTCACTTTGTTAAAGTGGCACTGCCCATGTGGAGGCCGTTGCCCAGGTGATATTAATGTGTGTCTCTGTGGGCAGGCAGAATCCTTGTAGCCTGGGGCTTGGTTTTGGGATTAAGCCTTTCCACCCTTTTTGATGTGGGGTGGTACAATCCAATCATGCCTCACAGAAGTAACTTTGTATTAGAGACTTCCCTGTTTTGTATATTGGATTAAAGGTTTTGAATCTACACTATAAAATGGGGGCAGAACGGGAGCTTGCACTCTTGGTTCCTGAGATTAACATTACAGGAGAGAGCAGAGAGGAGAGCAGAAAGAGGCCACGTGGAGGAGGCCAGGGGAAGCAGCCAAGATGGTGGAGTATTGAGTGAGAGGCCAGTTTGTGCAGTTTGATGCTGGAGAAGGAAGGAGATGGGGAACAGAGGTGAATAAGTCTGGTGAACTAGAAACCTTTGGTTCTAGGAAACTCGGATAAGTCAGTAGCTTTGTGAGCACTGAATGTGAGTGGGTTTTGGAGCCCAGTGTGTATTTTTACTTGCCCGCCAGGTGCAAGCTAGGATTAAAGACTATGGCCCACCAGTTTGTGGCTCCGTTGTTTCTTTACCGACTGTCCGAATCCAATGTGAACCTGCATGGGCCAGGTGGCTGCTGTGATAGTGGCCCTGGCTTCTGGCTTTACAGTCACCAAAGGAGCAGCAGCATCCATGCTGGTGGATTGGCTCTGAGTCAGCGGGAGCAGGCACTTGCAACTCCTCTTCTGAGGATGAGAAGGCTCAGGCTAAAGCTGCCATATGCACACTGAGAGCCCGACCAGTGGTCACCAAGAAGGTAAAAACCCAGCAACAAAGAGTCCCTCAGGGGTAGCCACAGCCTCCTGCCCAGGTAATGGAACACTCTGTGGTCCAGCCCTATACCCAGACAAAGCTGACGGAGTTGGGGGCACAATTTAGAGAGAAACCTACTGTATCCCTGGTAACCTGGTTACTATGATTATGGGATATAGGGGTGGATGGCATCATGCTCTCTGGAACAGAGATGGAGAAATTGGCCACCATTACTACACACTCCTCCTTGAGGCAGCATCTTCAGAACTTCCATGGCAACCTAGGAGACCATATCCTATTAGAATGGGTGATGGCTGCCATTCATAACGTCTGGCAGAATGCTGGAGAATTGCCAGGGGCAATGAGTCGGTGGCAGTGCTACAGTGAGTTTGTAAAGGTCCTTCGGGAGCTAGGTATGAAAAATGATGTTTTCAACCCTGGGTCCCATGGGCCAGACAAGGAAGTGTTTACGGCAAAAATGAGGAAATTTGTCCTTGCTAGTGCCCCATCAGCATTTTTTGGGTCACTTGTGGCTATCTTGGGCCCCTATGTGGGGCAGCCAATCAATGCAGTTAAACAGATGATAGCAGTTTTGGGAGAGCTGGAGGCTGCTCAGGATCATAAAGCAGTAAGGGCTGCTGCATATGTTGCCCCCCACCAACTAACAAGGGAAACGGGCCTGTAAAGGTTACCTGAATGCAGATGTGGGTAGATTTGATTGCGGCTGGAGCAGATGAGGGGAAATTGGATGGCCAGTCTAATAAAATTCTTTTGGAGCTTTGGCAGCAGCTTAAACCACAGCAGAAGTTCCAGCCACTGAGACGAAAGGTCGCAGCAGCTACCAATAAAACGTTTGGTGTGCGCGCAGCTCGGTTACAAGATTATATGATAGAGATGGCCGAGGGAAAGGAGAACTCCCAAGACCCATTGTACCAGTTTGAGTAAGAAAAGGGCTGAGGGACCCGTCTAACGGGGATGGGCGGGGACCAGAGGCCACACTTGGAACTGGTCCCCTTCCAATGTACAACGGGTGTTGGCCTTGGTGGATACAGGTGCAGAATGATTCCTCCTCTATGGGAACCCAGAGCTGTTTGCTGGGACCCCAGTGGCTATTGACGATTATGAGGGCCAAACTGTTCAAGTGACGCCAATAACTATTTCATTGGGGATAGGGAGACTACCTCCTAAGCCATATAAGGTGTATGCATCTCCTATTCCTGAATATATTTTGGGGGTAGATGTCTTGCAAGGACTGTGGTTGGAAACTACAGCTGGGGAGTTCCGGCTGCGGATCAGGGTTGTGAAGGCCATATTGCGGGGACATGCATCATATTCCCCTTTACAATTACCCATCCCTCGGCATGTGACTAACACCAAGCAGTACCACTTGCCAGGTGATTATGAAGAAGTCACAGGGACAATCCTTGAACTAGAAAAGGTGGGGATCATCTGGCCAGCACACAGTCCTTACAACTCCCCAGTTTGACCTGTGCACAAAGCAGATGGAACCTGGAGAATGACAGTAGATTACAGAGAACTTAATAAAGTTGTTCCCCCTTTGCACACTGCTGTTCCCTCAATAGCTAACATGATGGATTGGCTAAGCCATGAGTTGGGGACATACCACTTTGTGGCAGACTTGGCCAATGCTTTTTTCTCTATTGATATAGCTGCAGAAAGTCAAGACCAATTTGCCTTCAGTTGGGAAGGGAGACAATGGACCTTTATAGTGTTACCCCAGGGCTATTTGTATAGCCCCACCTTGTGCCACGGGCTGGTGGCTGCTGACCTGGCTAAATGAAAATAGCCAGAGGTAGTTTGCATGTACCATTATATTGATGATATTATGCTAACTAGTGATTCTCTTCCAGAATTGGAGCAAGCAGTCCCTACCCTGCTATCCCATTTGAAAGCATGTGGCTGGGCAGTTAATGAGAACAAATTACAAGGACCTGGGTTATCTGTTAAATTCTTGGGAGTTGTCTGGTTGGGTAAAACAAAAGTTATCCCTGATGCAGTTATAGATAAGATTCAAGCATACCCCGTGCCCACTACAGTAAAACAGTTACAGGAATTCTTAGGTTTGTTGGGGTATTGGTGAGCATTTATACCCCATTTGGCTCAGTTACTATGCCCCTTGTACAACTTTATTCAAAAGGGGGTTCGTTGGGATTGGACTGAGCAGGCGCAAGGTTCATCTGCAGCTGCTAAGAGAGCTGTCAAGGTGGCACAGGCCTTGAATGTGTTTGATCCTTCCAGGCCCTGTGAGCTGGATGTTCATGTAACCTCGGAGGGGTTTGGATGGGGCTTGTGGCAGCGGACAGAGCACCTAAAGCAACCTATTGGGTTTTGGCCCCAATTGTGGAAAGGTGCTGAAGTTTGTTACTCATTAGTGGAGAAGCAGCTGGCAGCTGTGTTGCAATTTTAATGGCAGTTAAGATTAGCCAAGACATCTATATGTAGACCTGTCCAAACAGGTTGGAGTGGGTCCTTTATCCAATCCTTAACCCAAACTAAGTCCCCAGGTTGATAAGAATGGGTACAGTTTTCTAGTGGATTTGGGGTCTTTTCCAAAACATTTCATGCTATCTCAAGGAATGTTTTCCTTAGCATCCAGAGTTGAATTGAGAGGTCTTATTCTCTTACCTGTCAGGGATCTCTTTTTATCTTATTAATGATGGGTGAGTATCTCCCATATAAAATCTTAAAGGGGGAGTATCCTATGAGTCCAGGAGTGCATTGCACCTGCAGCAAGGTGGGAGTAACATGTCTACCCATGGGAGGCCTGTGTTTTGGAAGAACTTAACTAAGATAGTCTTTAGGGTTCCATTCATGCATTCAACTTTCCCTGAGCTCTGAGGTCAGTAGGCAGCATATAGCTTTTAGTTGACTTTTAATACTTTTGCTATTGCCTGAACAATATTTGACATGAAGGCAGGCCCATTATCTGACCCGATGGAGAGGGAGAGTCTATATATATCATGGTGTTATTTCTCTTAGTAAAGCTTTTACTACTTTTCCAGCCTTTTCAGTGCACATGGGAAAGACCTTGACCCAATTTGAGTGTGTACACACTAAGACAAGTAGGTACTTATAACCACGGCTTAGTTTTATTTTGGCAAAGTCAATTTCTATATCTTTGAATGGAGTTGTTTATGTGGACTGAATTCCTGGGACTGGCCTAAAGTTTTGTGCTGCATTGTTTTGTTTTTCCACAAATGGTACAGCAGGCACTGAATGGGGAGCATAGTGTTGAAAGTGTGGCCACATAATAGTATCAGGAAAGTGCCTGTTCTAAAACCGTCTTACCCAGTGGGTTAGTTCATGATACCATTTTGTTATGTAGTAGGTCAGTCCCTTGGGGATAAAGAGTATTTTCTCTAACAACTGCCACCATCCTTGATCATTTTTTGTGCACCCTTCACTTTTTGCCCATTGACACTCCTCTGGGATGTATTTTGGCTCTTTGTGGAAATCTGGCACCAGTAGAATCATAGCAGTTTGTCCTGGACTGAAATTTGTACCAGGCTATTTGGCAGTCCTTTTTGCTGCTTAGTCGGTAAAACAGTTTCCCAAGCTTATTGGGTCGGTTCCTTTTTGATGTCCTATGTAGTTTATGAATGTTACTCTTTTGGCTTTCCAGGTTGCATCCAGCAGTTGCAGAATTTCTTCTTTGTTTTTTATTTTTTTCCCCAATCTGTGAGTAGTCCTCCTTTTTATAAATTGCCCCATGCACATGTAGGGTTGCAAAGGCATATTTAGAGTTAGTGTGAAGATGTTGACCTTCTTCCCCTCTGAATACAATACCACTTGGATTAGCACTCATAGTTCTCCTCTTTGAGCAGACCATTCCTTTGGCAACACTTTTGTTTTAATGACCAGTCCTGGGTGGTCACTGCATATCTAGCTTTCTGTTCCCCATTTTGGATGAGGCTACTCCCATCTGTGAACAGTTCCACTTCAGGTTCAGTAAAGGAGGGTGTGTCTATTAAATCATGTTGGCTTAAGTAGATCTCACCCATGGTTTCCTCACATTCATGATCTGGTGGCCTGGCCTTTGTGGAGAAGAACATAGTTGGGTTTAAGTGTCACCCATAAGTTTTCATACAATAACCACAGATAGTGGGCCATCCTAGTGCTTGTGAGCTACTTGTACCCCCAGCTATTCATTTGGGACTTCCACATGGAAGTTCTGGCCTAAAGTGAGCTTCTCAGCCTCCCTGACTAACATCACTATGGCAGCTAGTGCGCTAGTGCCACATGGTCCTTTTCACAGATAAAGAGATTGAATTTGCAATTCACATTTGACAGTCCTAATGCTGGAGTACAATCAAACAATCTCTTAATCTCCTGGTATGCTATTTCCTGTCTTTTACCCCAGTCCAGAGGTTTCTCTTCCAGCCCATTGAGTGCTTTATATAAGGGCTTCATCTTTCCTGAACACCAGGGTATCCAGATGTGATATAATCCTGCTGCTTTGAGGAACTCTCAGAGCTTTCTATTGTTGTCGAGTCTAGGGATTGAGCAAATGGTTTGCTTCCTTTAGAATCCTAGAGAACAATGTCATTTGTGATGATGAACCCGAGATATCAGACTCAGAGCTAGCATACCTGGGTCTATTTTCATGACACTTTGTATCCTGTGTCAGTCAGCAACTGTAGTAGGATTTTTGTGTCTCTCCAGCAACTTTCTAGGGAGTCTTTGACCAGGAGGGCACAATTTACTTCTTCCCTTGGAAATACTGTGATCTTGGCAGTCAAAGCCTCACCAAATAAGGTGAGAAAAATTTTGAATCTTTGAAGCAAATGTGTTCAAGTTAGCTGGGTTTCCCTGCCCTTGTAAGGTTCTTCCCATTTGAAGGTGAACAGTGGCTGGCTCTTGAGATCCAGTTGCATGGAGAAAAAAACATCTTTAAGGTCTGGGCAGGTGGACCAGCTGGCTCCAGGAAGAAGTAGACTCATGAGGGTATAAGGGTTTGAAACCACTGGTTTCAGGGTGATGACCATGTTGTTGACTGCCCACAGACCCTAGAATGGCCAGCACTTGCCCCCATTAGGCTTTTTTACTGGTTATAGTGGTGTGTTCCAGGGGGACTGGCATTCAACTAAGATTCCAACATCCTTGAGTCTCTGTGTTCTTAAAATCTAGGCTGAGTTTCCCTGGGTACCAGGTATTGTCTTTGTCTTATTGGGTTGGCCTTAAGTTTTAGGTCCACTACCACAGGTGCATAGTTTTTGGCCATCCTGGGATGATTCTCCTCTGCACAGAGCAGTGAGAATTTTTCTAAAAGTTCAGGAGGGTTTTGCTCATTTATTTCCTGGGCATGGAGTTTCCATTCAGCCTCCTTGGGGACTGTTACAGACAGTATTAGAGTTTCCTTTTGTGTTCCTAAAATTAAGATGACAGGTTTTCCAGGAGCAAAGGTTATTTGGGCTCCTAGCTTAATCATCAAGTCCCATCCCAGGAGGGGGATAGAACATTCAGGTAGATACAGGAATTCATTAACAACTTGTTGTCCCCTGAGTTGACATGTTCAGGACTTGCAGAAGGGCAAGCAGTTTGAATGCCCATGGCTTCAATTATGGTGGCTTCTTGCTCAGTAAAGGGTGCAACTGGCTTGGTGAGTACCGAATGTTCTGCTCCCATGTCCACCATAAAAGTAATTGATTGGCCCTCTACTGTCATATTGACTGTGAGCTCTTGGAGGCCAAATTTCATGGAGCACAGTCTTCCCTAATCAGAGTCAACTCTGGCTAACCCAATCAAGTCCTGGACCTGCTGGTTCTGGTTGACACTTTTCTTTACTTGACTAAGCAGCTTTGGCAGTGGGGCTGAAGGCTGCTGTCTAATTGGGGCATTTAGTCCCCAGTGTCCAATATCTTTGCAATATGTACATTAATCAGGCATAAGGGGCTTGCATTTTTTGAAGAGTGGGATACCAGGGCTTTGCACTCTCCCTGCTCATTAATGCAGAACTGAATCCATGGGGGCAGGGTCTGTGCTATCTGTAACCAGAAATCTACATAGGGAAACTGACCTGGGTGGCTAGGATGACCTGTCATGATGCAATAAACTTCTCTGACAATTGATAAGTCTAGGGTTCCTTCTGAGGGCCACCCAACCTGAAAGGTGGGCCACTTCAGTACACAGAGGTTATGGAGTTTTTCTGAGAGTTAACTTCATGCCACAATCATCAGAAAACCCTTCCTTAAAATTTCTAATCATGCAATCTAATAAAATGGAGTTGGTCTGACCAGACCTCATGTCTAGTCTAAATATGACCTTCCATTAACTCCTCTTGTGGCCAGAGTCACAAAACAGACAAAAGTTGGAAGTCTCCTTTACAGAGACTACTCAGTTGCCCACTTGGCCACATCTATCACGAGACTTTAAGGACCATCTTGGCTAAGGTGCACTTTTATAAACCCCAAACCTGGTTGTCTTCTGAAAGTGAG
This sequence comes from Saccopteryx bilineata, assembly GCF_036850765.1. Taxonomy (NCBI): domain Eukaryota; kingdom Metazoa; phylum Chordata; class Mammalia; order Chiroptera; family Emballonuridae; genus Saccopteryx; species Saccopteryx bilineata. The sequence goes on along the minus strand of NC_089502.1, from coordinate 85,253,658 downwards.
ACAAGTCACCAGTATGCCTAGTGAAGTCACCACAGAACTGCAGGTTAGGGCCCGGACAGACTCTGTAGCTTGTGCCATGGGGCCACAATCAGTCACTCATACATCCATTTATACAGTGGTTATTACTTTTTTTTCCTTTCCCAGGGCATCCTTATCTGGTTTCTCAATCTTGAGACTGTGGGAGGTGATTAAGCTCCCCTCCCATCTGGATATGGGCCTGATTGGGTGACTGATCTCAGGACCTTACCTTGTCCAGATGCATGTCCTAAAATGCTCAATCTATCTCTCCATTTTGTCCAGTTATCCTTGGGCATGGGAGGACCTCCAGATAAGAAGTTCTGTGGAAAATGTCAGGTGGTGCTGCCTCATTCAAACAGAAAACCCCCTCTATCCAGTGGTTCTTGTTGCCAAGCTGGTGGCACAAGGGGCCAGCACGGTTGGCTTTCTGATTATGGAACCAAATATTATGGCAGAATGGGATGTTCAAGAGGCCAAGTGACACTCAGAGATTTGGAGAACCAGTTTATTATGCTGGCAGCCCCAGAGGAGTTAACATTCCAAAGTCTGAGCCCTGACTGGTGGGTTTTGAGACCTTTTACAGCCCTGGCTAAGGCTAGAAGCAAGTAAGGTTACAAAAGCGAAACTGGAATTAGCAAGTAGAGTGGAACTGTTACAGGTGAAGCAGTTTGCTTTGTCATCACAGAGTCATAGTCATATCAGTCCAGGCTCACCCTCTCCCTTTCTACATCCTTCACCTTCTATCTCTGTCTCCTCCACTACCACTTCCTACTGACCTAGGGTAAAATTAGAGGAGTAATTCAGAGGAAAATAATCCAGAGATTCTAGCAGCTCTCTTTGGAGAAAAGCTGGTCTTAGGCTGAGGGGAACCAGAAATTGTGCATGTCCCCTGGAGAAGAACAGAATTAAAGAATCTACCTGAAAGAATTTCAGATTTTATCCAGGACCCAGATGGGTTCACAAAGGAATTTAATTTAACTGTTATAGAATATGTGATCCTGGCTATTCTGACCTATTCCAATTAATATATTTACTACTTTCTAGGAGCAGAAGCAACCAAATTACTAAATTGTGTTTGCTGAGAAACTCTTGTAAAGGAGTCTCCTTTTATTGTAGAAAGTCATGTCACCTTAAGAATAATTATAGAAAACTAAAATAAGATTTATAAAAAGAGAGAGAATAGAAACAGAAGTAAACATATATTTTCCCCAAAGACTACAAAAGGGCATTTTCCCTTCTCCTTACTATCAGTTATGGAGAAATTAAAATTATCATAAAAGGGGGAAATTACTAAGGCCCTTGTGTTGCCAGTGAAATGACAAAAACTTGATTTTTGTTTTGTGTGAGAGAAAGCATACAATCAAGAGACAAAGTAGAGCAAACAGAGCAAGGGTTTATTGGCCATGCAGAAATATACTCAGAAAGCCCTGAGAGGGAAACTCACTTGTGAGAATTAGTGCCCCGATTAGCTATAGAATTTAGATATTTATGGGTTTTACTTCCTGAACTTACTCATTTTTGTTTTTTCTTCCCTTCTTCTCTTTCTTTTCAGCTTCTTCGTCTCCTTTATCTGTCTTCATTGCATTGCCATGTGGCCAATATCATATCAGGGAACTAGGGACAACCAGTCTGAGTGTGGCCAGGTCTGTTATAGCTTAAAGATTTACCCTAGACCCTGTCTACCAGGAATGCAGGGGGACAATTCATCCACACCTCTTTTTTGTCTGTCCCAGATAATATTTAACTAGCTACCTAACCTAACATTCCACCCTCAAGAGAATGAGACCCAAAAGCTTTTAGGAAGTTTAAGGGTGAAGGTCTGGCTTCTGTCACTTATTTCTTTTGCTAGTGGACATAGGCAGATATGTCCCAGGCTCTTGCTGACTGTCTGGGGCAGAATTAGGTATGATAGAACTGGATTCCTATGAGATCTTGGGGACCTTTTGAGTCTTACATTGAGGAAACTGGTTGAAATCCCTTCATGACCATCATCTGAAGTTGGATTGCCTGAATTCTGGAAGAGACAAAGTGAACAATACAATTAAGCATGCATGGATCAAAAAGTAATAGGATGATCATTGATGTCAAGGGGCATAGTAGCAGAAGAAACCAAGTCATTTTGGAAAGCATATTTTATATAGAGTTGCAAATGGTGTTTTCAACACCCTGTTGGCTGTATATCTGTAACCAATTAGTATGTTCTATAATTTTCTTGGTGCCTTCTTAAATTTGACCTATGGTATTTATATAAAAGCAGCAAGAGGTGTTTGCTACAGCACAAATTCTACCTTGTGATGCTAGTATGTAGTCTAGCACTATACAGTGCTCTATTGTCATTTTGACAATTGAGTCTAAAAACTTTGAATGCAGTAGGAAATTCCTTATTGTTTCATTTGCAATGACAGTCATAGATGCAGTTATATTCCTTGCAGTTATGGCATTACAAGTTATTATATCTGCAAGTTCTACAAAACTGCTAGTTAAGGCTACAATACCAGCAACTACAAGGCCAACAGCACGTTTTTTTTTCAACTGTGCAATGGAGTAAAAATTTGAATATTTTTTTTGCTGAGGGGGTAACATATCCTAGAGACCAGGACCTTGAGGTCCTGGCAGCATTACATTGTAAAGTAATAACCCCTTGTGGGATATTGCCTAAAAACATAAATCCCCATGGTAAGCATAAATATCCAGTTTGGTTTTGAATTAATGTAGGATTAACACTAGAGTGATTTAGTCATTCTAATTAATATATTAGGTAAGTCATAGAGATTCCAATTAAGATAGCTACTTCTCCAAGTGATGTTTTTCAGAGTGGATTATCTGGTTCCATTTATTTATTACTAGAATTTCTGCAATATTATTGCACATATTAATGATATTATTAAGCAGTTTTATGGTGCAATTGCTGGCATTTTGCTTGGCATTAATTTTATTAAGCAATTTTATACTATAGAGCCATGAAAACCAAACAGCACAGTACTTTCAGAAAAACAGACATACAAACCAATGGAACAAAATTAATAGCCCAGAAATAAATTCACATATATATTGAATAATAATCTTTGACAAAGGAGCCAAAAATACACAATGGAGAAACAAAAGCCAAACAAAAGCCTCTTCAATATATGGTGCTGGTAAAACTGAAAAGCCACATGCAAAAAAATGAGATGACTACAGTTTTTCCCTCAGCACAAAAAATAATTTAAAATGAATCAAAAACCTTAATATAAGATTTGAAATAATAAATTACATAGAAGAAAACAAAAGAATAAACTCATGGACCATAGTCGTAGAGAACAATTTATGAATGTGACTCCAAAGACAAGGAAAGTAAAGACAAAAATAAATGATTGGGACTATATCAAACTAAAAAGCTCAGCACAGCAAAGGAAACTGAAAATAAAACAAATAAGCAGATAACTAAATGGGAGATGATATTTGCAAAAAACAGCTCTGATAAGGGTTTACTATCCAAAATATATAAACAACTCACAAAGCTCAGCAGAAAACAAGCAAACAATGAAATTAAGAAATGAGGAGTGGACTTAAACAGACACATTTTCCAAGAAAACATACAAGTGTATAAGAGATATATGAAAAGATGTTCATTTTCAGTACCTATTCAATAAATGCAAATCAAAAGTACAATGATATACCAGTTCATACCTGTTAGATTGGCTATTATGAACATGACAGGTAATAACATGTGTCAAAGAGGCTGTGGAGAAAAAGGAAACCTCACTCACTGTTGGTGGGAATGCAAATTAGTATAGTCATTATGGAAAAAAAGTATGGTGGTTCCTCAAAAAATTAAGAATAGGACTACCATATGACCCAGCAATCACTCTACTGTGTATCTACTCCAAAAACTTAGAAACATTGGTATGTAAAGACATATGCACCCCCGTGTTCATTGCAGCTTTATTTACTGTGAACAAAACATGGAAACAACCAAAGTGTTCTTCAATAAAGACTCTGATAAAGATGTTGTACGTATGTGTAATAGAATATTACTCAGCCATAAGAAATGATGACAGTGCCATTTATGACAGCATGGATGGACCTTGAGAACTTTATACTGAATGAAATAATTAAGTCAGAAAAAGTTAAAAACTGTATGATTTCACACATAGGTGGGATAGAGAACTGAAACTCATGGACACAGATAAAAGGGGAGTGGTTACCAGGGGGAGGAAGATGTACAGAAGGGGGTTGGGGAAAGAGTGTAAACAGGGAGAAATATAAGGACAGAAAATGATTTGACTTTCGGTGATGTATATGCAACATAATCAATAGTTAATATGTTATTGAACTGTTTACCTGAAACCTATGTACTTTTATTTATAAATGTCACCCTGTTAAATAAAATTAAGAACATATATAAAAGTAAAAATAAAAAAAACAAATTAAAAAAAATTAAAGAATAGTTCAGGCAGTCCTTGGAGGTTAGATGGCAACTGGAGAAATTTACACACAGGAACACCATTTATCAGTCTGCTACAATAGCACTTTTGTGACATAATGTAGAAGTGGATACAAAGAGAAGGAGTTAGGCTTGAAGGATATTTCTATAATACAACCATTTTATAATTTCAGTCCAAGCTAATGTTAGATTAAAAAGATAAGTAGAGTTTTAAAATTACACACTTAAAAACGATAAAATTATCTGTGAACCAGGAACATTGCAAACATATAATGCTAAGTAGTACTGAAATCCTGTCTTTGCTAAGCAATAGGTTCTCTTATTAAGCTGGGAATTAAGTGAATATAGTGTAACAGGAAGAAAAACATTAAATATAGTGATAGAAATCTCAGCCAAGTTCACTGAAATCAGGGTCCCTGGCAGAGTGAGTTTACTATGAAAACAGGATTAAAAAAAAGGCTCTAACCACTGGCTAAGAACTGGTTTTATAAAAAAACTTGCACATAAGTCGTTAGACTACCAAATAGATCTTCATTGTCTAAGAAAAGGGCCAAATATCTCATTGTTTTAATAATAGTATCTGTCTATTTTCCATTATCTCTCTGAGATGGAAGAACTATGACCTGTAGCTCTTCAGGGTCCAGGTGGAGTCAACCACAGAGATACTAAGTATGTATGGTTGAATACAAACAGAAAAAAAGGAAGATGAAACAAAAGCTACTGATGACACATCTGAAGATGAAAATCCCAAAGAAAACTTGAAGAAAGTTTGCCAACACACTTAATACTCTCTAAACTCATTGCCAGTGAGGACAATAGAACAATTTCACAATTGTATTAAGAATTTTTAGAATGTCCAAAGTGATAAAAAAAATGAGAGCTCTTTAAAAAATGCAAGAACTCAAACCAACAACAACAAAATAAAAACAAAGTTATTTTAAAATAAATTAGCAAACAATTGTTAGAATTAAAAACAATAAAAGAAATGAGCAAGGAGGAGACATAGTTGAAGGGAGTACAGTAACAGAAAAGAAAAACCCACTATATGTTTTTCTTTCATTTTTTAATTGAATTTATTTATTGAGATGACACTGTTTAACATAATTATGCAGGTTTTAGGTACTTGATTCTACAAAACATTTCTATACACATATTAGGTGTTCAACTGCCCCCTCAAGTCAAGTATTCTCTCATTTATCCCCATTTTCCCCCCCTCTACCTCCCACCAGCAGAAATTACCACAATGTTGTCTGTGTCCATGAATTTTTTCCTCTCTTTTTATTTGTTGTTTTCATATGATAGAAAATCTGAGATGGCAGAAGAAAAACTTGAGTTCATTGCTACCTGACCATATTATACAAAATATGAAATAACACTGGATGTAACTTGAATCCATAGAAGGAAATGAAAAGTAGCAAAAATGGTAATTATGTGGATAAATATGTGGAATAGTCTAAGATGGCTTGCGGGATTCTGTCATGAGGACAAGTGAAAAGTGAATATTGTGAGCAAACATGTTTGGGCAGATCACACAGATGCTGGATTCAGTTTGGGCGTGGTGAATTTGATGCTTGAAGTTTCTAAAAGACACAGAGATGTTCAGTGAGTGATTAAAAATAAAGACAGCCAAAGAAGCCACAAAAATGCTGAACAGTGCCAGAAAATACAGAGGCTAAAAAAGAGAAGAGAAACTTAATCTTGCAAAAGTCATGTATAATCCACAGAGCATATGTTAAATTAGGGGTCAGGAATCTTTTTGGCTGAGAGAGCCATGAACGCCACATATTTTAAAATGTAATTCCATGAGAGCCATACAACGACCCATGTATGTTACTCATTATCCAATAAAAATTTGGTGTTGTCCCAGAGGACAGCTGTGATTGGCTCCAGCCACCCGCAACCATGAACATGAGCAGTAGGAAATGAATGGATTGTAATACATGAGAATGTTTTATATTTTTAATGTTATTATTATTTTTATTAAAGATTTATCTGCGAGCCAAATGCAGTCATCAAAAGAGCCACATCTGGCTCGTGAGCCATAGGTTCCTGACCCCTGTGTTAAGTGGAGATCCAAAAAATCATAACCTGACTGAAAATGACTTGCAATTTTTATCGAAAAAGTAAAACAAAAATCTATAAAGCAGTGACTGGTGGAGATACGAAAATAAATTTTTGAAGGTCTTTATTACTAAGATCTACAGAGTAATCTAATATCAAGACCAGAAACATTTGAAAGCAGGCCATTTTTGTAGATAAAAAAGGGAAGTACTGCTTTGCACTTGAGGCATTGGTCATAAAGATGTTTTATAGACTCAAAATGTAAAATGTTTCAACAAAGGTTTAGATTAATTCACTAATATTAGGTGTAAAATAGCTGAATAAGGAGATTCAAACAAAGTTTGAACCTTGCATTTTAATTATAAATTATTTCTGTTGTTGTCAGAATAGTCATATGGACAATTGAAAAGACCTAATACTGCATACCTTAAATTTTTGACTTCCTGAAGTTAGAAATTGGCTGCAAATGCTGAATACAGATGGTATCTGGCACTCATTATTAACTCACAAGTCAAATATATATTATTAAAATAGATATACAGAGAAAACATGATTTTTGTGTTAAGTATGCTGTTAGTGAATAAAGTTTTATGACATTCTATAGTTATTCATTTAATGAATATTAATTATTTTAAGTAATTGACCTTACACATAAATATACACCATACTATTATATTACAGTGTCTGATTTTAGAACAAAATTAATCAAATACAAATTAAAGTACAGTAGTCAGAATTGAGGAGTTGGAAGAGACCACGGTGATTATCTGTTGCAGTTCCCTACCAAGCTCAGGAAAATTCCTGCCTCATTTTCTCACATGAGCATTCAACTCTGCTGGAAATTCTTCAGTGACAGAGAGGAAAGCTGAGCACTGTACTAGGTGTTTCACAGATATGATCTTATTTAGTTTTCACAACACAACTTTAGCAGGTAGGCCATTTTATAGACAAGGAACTTGAGGCTCACACATTTAAAGTAACTTGTCAAAAGTCACAATGTGATTATGTGTTAGGACCCAGATACAATAACTGTTCTTTACCCAACTTCAAATCCCACATTCTATTAATTAATAATGACATTCTAACTCATTACTTCATAAGAAAGCACCTCCCACAATACTAATTATCACCCAAAAATCTTTCTTAGCTTTGTCTGAAAACCATCTACTTTTATTTCCAAATCATTCTACACAATAGAAATACACGCAGTTTGTAAAGGCCACCATCATGTTAAATACAGGTCTTCTCCATGCTGAATGTCACCAGTTACCTCTACAGTCTTTCATCAAACAATGCATGGGCCTCTGAGATTGTGATGGTATCTGCGTGCACTCTAGTTTGTCCATGGCTGATTTCACATAATAAAGTAGTGACTTGACCTAGCCTTGGTCCTCACAAAATCAACTTTGTTCATGAGCTCCTGAGGTCCATCTGCTGGACCTCTAAAGAATGAAAAGATAGACAGAGTCATAGCAGCATCACTTAAAATTTTACATGGACGATTCAAAAGGTTGATAGCTATGAAAATTTCACCAGGCTTTATGAGTCAGTGCTAAGTCTTTCGGATCAGAGCGAAACACTATACACATATCATATCAATTAATGGGTCAGCCAGGTAATTAAGAAGCAACTTTTTGGGTTTCTGAAATCCATCAAACTGTCACATTTTTAATAAAAAAAAGCATCATTCCAAGCACAGAGCAGAAACTCTTTTTTGTGTGTCACTGTATCACTAGTATGTAATAGGATATTATGGCATACCCTGACAAAACTTGAACCATAAAAAAATACAAATTGGAATTTTCTTGGCTAATTTATCAGTGGAGGAGTCCTGTAGGAGACAGAATAAAGACTTGTTACAATGGATACTTCAAGTTAAATGCTAAGAATACTAGTAATCTATACTTAAAGAAAATTTAACAAAATCAGAACCTGTGAAACAATATATTAAATTAATATGATAAGATTTATTGATTTGTTTTTATTTTTAGTGTTCTTTCAAGAAAAATTCATAAATTAAGGTGCTTTTTTTAAAGGATGAATCACAAATTTAGCTCAGTGTCACACACAGAAATACAGATTTGGCCCATAGACATAACAGTTTTATTCACTATCAAGTGTTGCTAATCTTGAATGTCCAACATGTCAGAGGATTTTCTATGGGCTTTTGTTAATTGGTGCAATCTAAAGTGGTAGTTTTTCAGGAAAATAGTCAAATGTAGTCTTTGAAATAATAAAGATTCTATTTTCTCGTCTCTGATTCCTAATATACAGGGTGGTACAAAAGCAGGTTTATAGTTCTTGTTATAATACAATAGAATTGTATTATAATACAGTTCTTGGAATAATACAATAATAAAAAATAGTGTAAGAATAAATTCTCTGTTTTGCATTTTCATAACTGGAAAGTTACTTTTGTCTCACTCTGCATATATGCATGTGTGCATATATACATTCACATAATACACATACATATGCACACAAAACAGTTGGCAATTCAAAAAACACTTTGACAACCAATATCCAAATTATCATTACAATACCCTTGCAAAACTCTTAGAAACACTTATAATGGTTTTAATCTATGCTAAATTAAAAAGTACTTAGCAGTCATTAGATATCACATGACCTAAGGTGTTTCTGAAGAAGCTAAAGGCTTGTTGATTAATTTACATAGATTTTACAATGTCCCAAAAGCATTTTTGTAGAAATGTGCAAGCTGATTCTAAATTTTAAGGACGTAGAATAAACAACATTTCAAAGGGAGAACTCAATCAGAGTATTAGTCTGCCTAATTTCAAGAATTACTGTTAAGCTACAGTCATCAAGATAGTATACTATTGGTGAAAGAATGGGTTATGGACACACGTGTAATCAATTGTTCAAATGCTATGACGCTGTGGAGATGTTTGCCTGACACCCATGTGTTTTTATCAATCAATGTCATCCCATTAAATTAAATTTCTAAAAGAAAAAAAAAACACCAAACATTTTAGATATCAGTGAAGATACAGAGTGATAAGAATTATCATTCATTGTTGTTAGGAGCATAAAATGGTGTAATTATTTTTAAAAAGTCTGGCATTTTCACCTTACCAGGTGGTGATGCAGTGGATAGAGCATCAAACTGGAACACAGAGGACTCAGGTTTGAAACCCTGAGGTCACAGGCTTGAACTTGGGCTCATCTGGTTTGAGCAAGGCTCATTAGCTTGAGCCCAAGGTTGCTGTGTTGAGCAAGGAGTCACTCATTATGCTGTAGCCCTCCCCCCCCCTCCGGTCAAGGCACATATGAGAAAGCAATCAATGAACTAAGGTGCCACAATAAAAAATTGATGCTTCTCATCTCTCTCTCTTCCTGTCTGTCTGTCCCTATATGTCTCTCTGTCTCTCTCTGCCTCTGTCACACACACATGCACACACACACACACACAAGTCTAGCATCTTCTTAAGAGACTAATACCTCCCTGTGAACCCATAGTTTTACTCCTAAGTATCCAAGAGTCATGAACTTACATCTATACAGAGACTTGTAAATAAATGTTCATGTCAGCTTTATTTGTATTAAGTAATAAATAGAAACAACTCAAGTACCATCAATAGGTAAATAGAAACACTACTTATGATGTGTGAAAACAATGAAATATAGTAGTGGAAAGAAATAAACTACAGATATAACAATATGAATGAATTTCAAATTCATTCATAGAAAGCCAGTCACAGAATATCATATGGTATGACTTCATATGAAATTCTAAAGAGGAAAATGAATTGATAGCAACAGAAAGCAGTTTACTGGCCACCTGGGACATAGCGCAGGGGAAGAAATTGACTGCAAAAGCTCAATAAGGAATTTTAGACTGATGGAAATGTCCTATATATTTATTGTAGTGGGGATTATGTGGGTGTATTTGACAAATATCACTGTACATTTAAAATATGTGTACTATATTATATAAAGTATACCTCAAGGAAACTGATAAAAGAAAATATATTAGTACAATGCAATCTATTTAAACCCTAAGATTTGAAATTCTTGTTTACAGGCAATTTAATATAAAAATTGGTGATTTCTATTGCTTGTGATTGAAGTACTCACTGATAAAGGAGGTAAAACCTTGTAAATGCCACTATTAAAGTTTTTCTTGTGCATTCTATTTTCCAATTTGACACTTTCTCAATTTTTTTTTACTATACTTCTAGCTCTCTTTAAGCAGAAATTTTACTGCTGCCAGTCAAAGGAGTAAGGAATAATAATGACTTACTGCTCCCAACTGATATGAATCAGAGGTGAGCCTCCACAGATCCAGATAAGATGTGAGAATGCAAAGTTGCTGGAAGTTTGATTAGACTGGTTAAGTCCTCTTTTTTTCATTTGCTTCAAAATTATGCAGCATTTTATATGTAGTTTACAACTCTTTGAAGTCTGTCACCTCACAGATCCTCAAAATAGTCTTACCTGAACTTTTAATTTTCCTGTTTTATTAAAAAGGAAACCAACATTCGAGATGTAAAGTAAAGTGCAAGTCATAGACAAAAGGCTATGGCTTCTGACTCCATTCAAGTCTTTTTTCTTCTATAAATTCTACCTCCTTGCTTTGGCCCAGCTTGCCTATTTCTGACAAAAAAAGATTAGTTTTAGGAACACAATGGCAAGCACTTACCTATGTACTTATATCTATATTTGTGTCCACATCTATATTATCTATATCTATATATTTCTCAAATTAAGCTGGATAGCTTAGGTATAGAAACAAAAATGTATTTAAAATTTTAAGCAAGTACATGAAGTGCTGAAATTTATATAGCCATTCAAATATAGTTGATTAAAACTTCAAATATCAGAGACCTTAAGTCTGAAAAGCATGTGGAAACAAGCCATGCCAAATCACAGGAAGAAGGGAATGAACATTTGACTAACATTAAGCACTAAATTAAAATTTGGGTCCTGATGAGATAGCTTGGTTGTTAGAAGATTAAACAGAGGTTGCTGGTTTGATTCCTGGTCAGTGCACATACAGGAACAGATTGATGGTGCAGATACTAAGGTATTGACCTGGGACATAGAGGATCCAGGTACAAAATGCCAATGTCACCAGCTTGAGTGCGGGGTGGCTGGTTTGAGCCTGGGATCATAGACATTACCCCATGGTTGCTGGCTTGAACTCAGAGGTTGCAGATTTGAAGTCCAAGATCAGTGACTTGAACCCAAGGTCCTGGATTGAGCAAGGGGATCACTGGCTCAGCTGGTGCCCCCCAGTCAAGGCACATATGAAAAAGCAATCAATGAACAACTAAAGGGCCACAACTATAAGTTGATGCTTCTCATCTCTCTCTCTCCCTCTTTCTCTCTCTCTCTGTCTCTCTCTCTGTCTCTCTCACTTTCTCTCTTGCTCACTAAGAAAATAAATGAGGTAAAAATATTCTAGGCCCTGGCTGGTTAACAGTGGTTAGAGCATCAGTCCAGCTTGCAGATGTCTGGGGTTCAATCCCCAGTCAGGGCACACATGAGAAGCAACCATCTGCTTCTTTTCCCCTGTCTCTCCCCATTTTGTCTCTTTCTCTCCTGCAGCCAGTGACCAAACTGGCTTAAGCATCAGCCCTGGGTGCTGAGTATGGCTCTGTTGATTTTAGCATCAGCCCCAGACAGGAGTTGCTGGGTATATCCTGGTCGGGGCACATGTGGAAGTCTGTCTCTGTATCTCCCCAACTCTCACTTAAAATAAATCTAGATTGCATTAGTTGTATATATTTTAGCTGTTAGTAAATATATTTTCACTACCTCAACATGTAAGTGAAATGAGGTTTAATGCTTGCATATTAACTTTGCTATTGTTTTTATTGTAAATGTTGACATCCATTGACTGAATTTAAAGATCTTGTAGTTTCTGTCTTACCTCAGTTTGAACAAAATAACGACAAAGGAGAATGAATACCCATAATGTAGAGAATTTGATATATTTATGATTAATTGGTTTGCATATTTTTTGAGAAAGGCTCCAAAATATGTATGCTGTGAGATGTCTCATTCAAGGAGATTTCTTTGCCCAGTGCCTTAAAAGGAAACAATTTCTCTGTGTAGATCAGCCAGAAATGTGGAGGATTGTTAAAAAATAATGCCTCAGTTCTATTCTCAAAGTCTTGGTCACATAGTATGTGCTCAATAAACACTTAAATTTTTTCCCTGGTTGGAAATGCAGAAAGAACAGAGTCGGTTGAACACATCAGTGCTTATCATTGCAAGTACTTTCTTGAGGAGAGAAGAAAATAAAAAGTATCTGAATACATCTCTATGTTTAATGCATTACTGACTTTAAATTAGTATATACTACTAAAGGGCAATCCAACATATTTTCTTATGCTCTGAGACACATTGACAAACATTCACTGAAAAGTTGTGTCTCTGATACACAGCAAATGAGACAGCAGCTATTTTCTCCCTTACCTAAAACATAATTTTTAACTTAAACAGTTGTAAAGGTATCTATCCCTGCTTTCTTCCTCCCAGAGCCTGGACCTAATGACATTAATACATATTACAGTATTTTCTCTTCTGTAGACTACAAATACAACACTACTCTTTATCCTTGTTGCATTTTGTAACGGTGAAACTTCCTTTACCTCACTGACAATAATTTAATTGTTGATATACTTGGACTGTTATTACTCATCCCTACTGTGATCAGGAAAGACAAACTTATTAAGTATAACTTAAGTATAACTTTTAGCCTATACTTCTTAACCCAAGATTTATTTTTTACTGTAGTCTGCCTACCATCTTAAACACACACACACACACACACACACACACACATATGCACACAACTATGTTCAGTGCCCATAACTCTCTCTCTTTTTTCAAAGTTCTATTAGGCATGATCTAGAGGTACTTTTTAAAGTGTACTTTGATTTCACACAGCCAATTTTTTTACAACTGAGGTTTCATTCATTCTATGTGGTTAAAATTTTTCTTCAAAATATATTATTATAATCTAATCTGTTATTGTATCAAAAGCTTTATATTAATCCCACATAATATCCTGATGAATTTAAATGACTCATTTCTGTATGTGGCCACATGCATGCAAGAAGGACTAGAAAACAGATGGACAAAGACCTTTGTGGTTGGTCAGCCATAAACAAGTACTGTGCTAGTGATACTAATGTCAATAGGGAAAAGAAATGTTGTACTCACCAAAGTGAATTGAGAGAGAACACACCTTGTCATGTTTAAGCCTCAGCACATGTAGTAGACTCCAGGGGATTCTCAGAAAGTAAACACAGCAGCAAATCAATATAGTTTTGGAAGTCTCAGGAAGTAGCTGTTTTCTCATACTTGAATGAAGAATAAAATGACAAAGAGTGTAAGTTAAATGGGGTTTTCAGACAAAGATCACCATTTTACTTCTTGGTATTTATATATAAGCTACCCAATGTTTAAACTGTATTATGTCATACTTTCTGTTTAAGATTTTAAGGTAACTATGATTAAAGTGTTTTTATCATAATTCCCTAAAAGTGCATGGGAATTGGAACTTTTTTCCAGGTAAATATTATGAAATTAATTACTTGGGAGAATTTCCACTAATTAGCATGTATGGTAGGGCTACAGACAATGATACAGATTTATGATACTGATATAATGTCCCAAAAAAGAGAAAAGAAAAACCTTAGGGTAATGTTCAGCCTGTATTTATTAAAAGTAGCAATCCACAAGTAGTTTGTTCTTCCAAAAAGTGTACTTTTGAAAGTACTTAAATAATGTGTTTTCTACCATGTATACAGTCAAAATGATTTAATACCATTAAAGGACTCCATTGAGCAGCAAGATTTCTTTGGTCCAAACGACAAAGTGAGAACCCACAGGTGTTTCTCTTTAGTGGATTTAGAGCACCAGAGATAATTGCAAATATGATTATGTACAATTTATTATTACTACTTTTTATAAAGTGTATATATTTATGTGAATATCTGTGTCACAAAACAAACTTCTGAAGAAAATAAAATTATTTGCATCTTTAAAAAAAGTATGTGTGTCGGTGTATCAGATGATTATGAAAACCCTAGGATCTGTGCTTGAGCGCCGGTGCTTTCATGTGTCTGCTTACTTAATCTCATTTCAAGTCACTTAAAACTATGGAAATATGAGAGGTAAATGAACAGTTTCCTCTAAGGTAGGTTACCTCTTTACACTTCAAATACAGATTTAGAATGCAAGTTTTGACAGGAGATAGCATGTAGTACACTCAATCTGCAATCAGAAGACATAGCCTTCATCTTTAGCTCTGCTATTTCTAAGCTGTGTGATGTTTGAATAGTAATTCAAGGTATTTAAATATTACATTAGTTTAACCCACTTGTTTGATAATGATAAAAAATAAAAATAATGGTGGCAATCAACAACATATAATTAAGAGAAGAAAAAAAGGTTTAAATCAATAATAACCCAAATGATGTTGGGATCACTTTAATTAAGGCTACTCTAAATGTCAATTCTCTACTACTGTTTATGGTCAAGTTACTGGAAGAAATGTTTATAAATTATCTCCACTTCATTATCTCTTATTTATCCTAAACTCATGCTAATTTCTCTTCTATCCTCACTACTTTACTATAATATTGATTTCTCTAATCTTTACCAATGACTTTCTTGTTGATACACAACTCAGTAAAAACTTTTCAGATCTCGTGTCAGTTGACCTCTCAACAGCTTTGGCCAAAGTCTTTTTTTTGTTTGTGTGTTTTTTGTTTGTTTTTAAGCAAACATGAGAGGGAGATAGAGAGATAAATACAAACAGACACACAGAAGGGGAGATACACACTCATAGTTGTGGCACTTTAGTTCATTGGTTACTTTCTCATATGTGCCTTGATCAGGGGGAAGGAATTCAGCTGAGGTAGTGACCTCTTGTTCAAGTCAGCAACATTGGGCTTCAAGCCAGTGACCTTTGTGCTCAAGTCAGTGACCATGGGGTCATGTCTATAACCTACACTTAAATCAGTGACCTCATGCTCAAGTTGGCAACCGTGGGTTCTCAGTGTTCCAAGTCAATCCACTGCACCACTGCTTGGTCAGGCAGGCTGAAGTTCTTACCTCCTTCCTCATTGAATCTCTTACTTCTCTTAGCTTCTGGTAATCTGGTTTTATACCTAGTTTTCTGGTTTCTCTTTGTGGGGTTCTTTAGTGGGTTTATTTTATTATTAATGTTTAATATTAATGTTAGACTAATAATCTAGCTGGCTATTACTGTTGGGTTTCCTCAGGTCTTATCCTTGAGTTCTTTATTAATTTAAACTTTAGTTATTCACCTATGTGTTGAGGGTCTAAATATATTTTCAGCCCAGACTGCTTATCTTACCTTGACAAATTGTTGGAAATTTCTATTTTGCTACCTCACAGGGTACCTGTGTTTTAATGTATTACTTCACATTAAAGTGCTCCGTTTTACATGCATTTTGTCACAATTTTAGTAAGTATTTGTGTTATTGTTGGGTAAATATAAGTCTGATTTATTATACTGACACCCCTGGAGAACAAACAACATCTTTGTTTTTTCAGCAACTTGCATATAGTAAATGTTAGGTGAATATCCATATCTCAACTCATTTTCTTTCAGGTGTATGGACCTTTTTTGGTCCTCAGATATTTTTTTCTGAACTTCAAGGATTTTTACTTGCTGTCACCTGTATTTGAAATGCTTTTTATTTCTATTTTCCTATGGTGAGCTTCTGCTTATCATCTACTCAAATATAATGTCCTCAGGAAATCTTTATCTAATAGTCTGATCTAAAGTTACTCCCTGCTCTTACTCTCACTCATAGCACTTTACAACATGGTAGAATCTTCTGAAGTGTGTTTCTTATATAATTACATTGATTCTATTGATAGAATTCCAGACACCTAAGAGTAGGAAACTGGTCTGTCTGTATTATTAACCAGGGCCATCCTCATGCTTCACACATAGTAGCAATTCAATAAAGTTATTACAGTGGTCCCCTCTTATCCATGATTTTGCTTTCCATAATTTTAGTTACCTGTGGTCAACTGTAGCTCAAAAAGTTTAAATGGAAAATTCCAGAAACAAACAATTTATATGCTGTAAATTGTGTATCATTTGGAATCATGTAATGAAATCTCACAGTGTTCCCCCCAATATGAACCAACCCTTTGTCCAGAAATTCCATGCTTTACAGATAGTCCCTGACTTACAATTAACCTCCAACATGTGATTTTTCAACTTTGCAATGGTGTTAAATCTATAAACATTGATCCTTTTCTTGAGGGAGGGCTAGCACTGTGTAGATCTATACTTCCTTGTGATGGTCAGTTATAGTAATGACCCATAGCATTCAGTTAGCCATGTAATTATGAATTTAAACAACTCATATTCTATAGTGTCTATGGTGCACTATATGGTCATTTTTTTTCTTGATATTGTGTTCTGAGCACATTTAATGTAGGCTAGGATCATCTATGATGATTGGTAGTTTAGGTGTATAAATGCATTTCAACCTCCAATGTTTTCAACTTACGATAAGTTTATTGGAACCTAACCTCATAGTAAATCAAAGAGCATCTGTATATGGTGCTTACCTGTTAGTCACTTAGTAGCCATCTCAATTATCAGGTCCATTGTCATGGTATCACAGTGCCTGTTTTCAAGACACCTTAATTTTACTTAATAATGTCCCCAAAATACAAAAAAATAAATAAAATAATCTGCTGTGGCTGCTAAGGTTATGTTAAGAATAAGTGCGTACATGAAAAAGAGGAAAAATAAATACAGGCTAGTTTTGTTGTTGGACCTCAAACTGCTAAAGATACAGCCACAGGGGGTAATATGTGCTTATGGAAAAGGCATTAAATTTGTGCATGGAAGACATGAACAGAAAACGTGTTCCAATTGATGGCAATGTATTGAACTTCTACAGATTTCATCAAGAAATCCTCTGAAATGAGTGAGCCCAAGCCTTTTACTGCAAGTAAGGGATGTTTACCTAAATTTAAGATTAGGTTTGTACTGGGAATATAAAATTTAGCAGAAAGAGCAAAATACTACATTCACAGAACATTTATTACAGTACATTATTTTAATTGTTCTATTATTACTGTTAATATTTTACTGTTATAAATTTATAAATTAAATTTTATGATCGAAATACACACACACATGAAAAAGCATAGAATATATAGGTTTTAGTACTGTCAAGAGTTTCAGGCATTCACCGCGGGTCTTGGAACAAACATATTTCCCACAAAAAATATTACTATACACATGAATTAAAAAATAATTAATAAAAAAGGTTCTTTAACCAAGTTATAAAAAAAGTTACATTAATGAGTGGAATTATGTGTTATTGGTGAATATGGAAAGACTTTCTTAACGAGGAAATGTTAAAATTGTTAGGATTGGATAAATAGGACAGTCATATAACTATCAGAGCATGGGTATGAGGGTATAGAATTGCAGGCTAGGAGAAAGATGGAGCTAGTTTCTAAATTGGAAGAATTGAAGTTTTTTTCCTTCATGCATGGCAAATATTTCAATATTTGACCAGAAGAAAAGCAAACTGAAAAGATATATTAGGATTATATTAAATGAGGTTTAACATTAGAGTATGTGTACTAAGGAATGCTTTTCCTTTTCAAGGAAGAAAATTGAAGCCTGATAATATGTGTTTTTTAGAAAAGTCAAAAAACAGTGTAAACAATGATGACATAAAGATTGAAAATGGAAAGTTAGAGGGTTATTGTAACATGTCAGTAGAGGTGTAGACTCTGAGTTTCAGAAGTTGTATTAAAGAAAATAAGAAGTGGTGCAGATTAAAAGGACACAGAAGGATTTGTTAACTCTTTCTATAAAATGAAAGTAGATAAGTTAATCTAATTTGATATTAACATTATTTATGGCACTAAAGAGCTTAGAAAGTGGAATGTTCAGGGAGTTGAAGAGATAAATTATGATTTGGAGACAAATTTTGATGATTGATGGAAATAAATAAAAAGTGAAGCTGATAGTTGTGTATTTGGGTCTAGAATTCAGGGGAATGAACAGAGATAGAAATAAACATTTAGGGGAAATGGCGCCGTGAGAAGCGAGTCCGACAGCTCTCCCCTAAATCACAACAAATTTATCAACTAAAAACAGAAAAATTTATCCTCAGAGAATTCCGGAGTTCCACACAAACTGAAAGCAAAAGGACTGTTATCACTTGATTCTGAGAGACGAGGGTGTGGAGGAAGCTACCGCAGCGACGCTCATTCAAGCCGCCAGGGAGTGGGCCTGCGGTGAGTCAGCCCATATACTTGGGAACCGCAAGCCGCCGCGAGCCCCCCACGAGCTGCCGCGAACCCCCGCGAACCGCCACCGCGAGCGGCCGCCACGAGCCGCCGCACGCGCGCCCTGTCCGGTTGAGCACCGCTGACGTTCCCAGCGGCCCGCACACTGCGAGTGGGGGTCGCCGGCCACCGGAGCCCGGAGCGCCCCATTCGCGTGCGTGCCTTGGGCATTCCACGCGCCCAGGGCACCCTACTGGCCCGCACACCCAGGGGGCTCCATTATCCTGCGCCTGGTGCGGTCCAGCCACCAGCGGCGGGGCGAGCGGGAGAGGCTTGGGAGATTCTCTCCATGGGCGGGGCACCTCACCCAGCCATTCAACCTAACAATCAAGCGTTGGGGGAGGGGCGCGCGCAGGCAGCCTAAAATTCCTTCAGAAACACAGCTGCGACCCAATCACTGAAATTAGCTTAACCCATAAAATCTGCGCACCCTCGGTTCTAATTGATAAGATCTCTCTCAGTTCAGCGAGCCAAGACAAGAGGCGTGATATTTTTTAGTGCCTCTCACTAAAGGGGCGGGGGCAACTTCTGATTGATAGAGCCTCCATATTCAGGGATAAACGCTAACAAGAAGGACTTGGCAGATAATAAGGTCTATACTACACTAGTCGTAAGCAGAGACTAGTGCCTCTTCTTCCCTGCAAAAACAGGCTACAAAGTGTGGAAAGCCTGGGTTGAGAGGTCCAACTAAATGATAGGCGCAGAACAGTCACCTTGACAACAATTGACTCCCACCCCCGCCTGATTACACTGGAGGCCCTGACTCTCAGAGCCTTTCCCAAAGCCTTGCACTGAGTGGGGATAGAGTGGGGATTTCCCAGCTCTTTGAGCCTCTTACTCCCCAGGCAGAAGCAGTTGCAGCCTGATAGCTGGATCACCAGGCTGCTAATTCAGAAAGGGGGGACTAGGAGAGAGAATCCAGGAAAGCAAACTCTCTCATCGTTGGACCCTGCAAACGCCAACAAGCCTTTACTTCCAGCAAGACTAAAGCCAATTATATGACATTGCCATAGAATCCCATCAACTGCAAATCCCTACCTAAGAGTGACACAAGGGCAGAGCCTGGGGTACAGAGTCACCGACTAGGAAGAGGGAGAGAAAAGAAAAAGGAAGAAGTTAACCTCTCAAAATCAAGAAAAACCCACAGACTTTACAACTTGATCCACTAATTTTTTTTTTTGTTGTTGTTGTTTGTTTCTTCTATCTTTTTGCCTTTATTTCCTCCACCTCGGTCCTTCTATTCTCTGCCCATCTTATGCTTCCCCTTTCTTGAACTACACTACCCATGAGTGTTGCATTTTATTTTTCTTCTTCATCCTCACCCTCCTTTAAGGTTATACTCCAAAACACTTAACTCTCACTCTCTCCTCTTTTGTTTTTTTTTGTCTTGCTTTATTTTGTTTTTTTCTCCTCCTATTTTATTTCTTCCTTCATTTTTCTCTTTTTCTTATTTTTTCCTTTCTATTCGTTTTTTCTTTTCTCATTTTACTTTCCTCCCATATAATCCTCAATCACGAACAAATAAGTTAATTTGGGACTCAAGGCTTTTTTTTTTGGCTTTATTTCTCTTTTTTGCTTTTGTTTTTATTTTTTTTTCTCTTCTTTGTTTATTTTTGTGGCATTTTGGGTCCTCCCAACCCAAGGTCTCCATTGTATTTAGTCTTCGCTCCACTTAATACAACAGATTTTTACTTATTATTTTTATTTTTTCTTCTTTATTATTCTTTTTTGGTCCTTTTTTCTGATTCCCTCTTATCCCTCTCATTATATCTCTTAGTTGACCATCACATACAAGCAAATCATCTTATGCTTGTCTAAGATTTTCTTCCTTTTTTTTTTTTTTTTTTGCATTTAGTAGGTCCCTACTCCCTTTTTTTGCCCCTTGAACTCTTCACCCCAAATCAGGCCCTCCATTATAGGCACAATATCTCCCTGAGGAGGGGAGAGGAGGGAAAGAGAAGAGAGAAAAAAAAGGGGGAAATAATAAATTATTACTGTTTTCTTTTGTGGGGTGTTTTACCCTTTTTTTTTTCTTTTTACTCTTTATTAATTCTAATTAGTGCTATCAATAAGACCACCCTCAGATGCCGATAAGAAAGAGGAAATCGAATATTATGGATACAAAAGAAAGAGAGGTAACACAAATAGATGTGGAAAAATCTATGGAGAAAAGACTTAACATATTGGAAGCCTTGGAGCTAAATGACAGAGAATTTAAAATAGAAATCTTAAAAATACTCAGAGATATACAAGAAAACACAGAAAGGCAATATAGGGAGATCAGAAAACAACTCAATGAACACAAAGAATATATTACCAAGGAAATTGAAACTATAAAAACAAATCAAACAGAAATGAAAAACTCAATTCACGAGCTGAAAAACGAGGTAACAAGCTTAGCTAACAGAACAGCCCAGATTGAAGATAGGATTAGTGAAATAGAAGACAAACAACTTGAGGCACAACAGAGAGAAGAAGAAAGAGACTCAAAAATAATAAAAAATGAGAAAGCACTACAGGAATTGTCTGACTCCAACAGAAAGAATAACATAAGAATAATAGGTATATCAGAGGGAGAAGAGAAAGAAAATGGAATGGAGAATATACTCAAACAAATAATAGACGAGAACTTCCCAAGCCTGTGCAAGGAACTAAAGCCTCAAATTCAAGAAGCAAACAGAACACCAAGTTTTCTTAACCCCAACAAACCCACTCCAAGGCACATCATAATAAAGATGACACAAACCAATGACAAAGAAAAAATTCTCAAGGCAGCCAGGGAAAAGAAGAGTACAACATATAAAGGAAGGCCTATTAGATTATCATCAGATTTCTCAGCAGAAACTCTACAAGCTAGAAGAGAGTGGACCCCAATATTTAAAGCCCTGAAAGAGAGGAACTTTCAGCCAAGAATACTATACCCATCAAAGCTATCCTTCAAGTATGAAGGAGATATAAAAACATTCACAAATACAGAAAAGATGGGAGAATTTATCAACAGAAAGCCCCCACTCCAGGAAATACTAAGGGGGGTTTTCCAACCAGATTCAAAGAACAAAAGAAAGTAAGGCCACAAGTAACAGCTCCACCAAGAACACAATAAAACCAAACTTAAACTGTGACAACAAAGGAAAAAAAGGGGGGAGAGGATGGAGATTAACAGTAGCAAAGGATGATGAAGTGCAGAAATACTTATAAGATAGGGTACTACAATGAATATGGTAGGTACCCTTTTCATTACTTAATGGTAACTACCCTTAAAAAAACCACCACAAAAACACTTGACTTAAAAAAGGTAGCAACAGAGGAAAGAAGTATGGAACACAAACAAACAAAAACAAATGATAGAAAAACAAAAGAGAAGAATCAAACTAGATACAAAACTAACAGAAAGCAATTTATAAAATGGCAGTAGGGAACCCACAAGTGTCAATAATTACACTAAATGTAAATGGATTAAACTTACCAATAAAAAGACACAGAGTAGCAGAATGGATTAAAAAAGAAAATCCAACTATATGCTGCCTACAAGAAACACATCTAAGCAACAAGGATAAAAACAAATTCAAAGTGAAAGGCTAGAAAACAATACTCCAAGCAAACAACACCCAAAAAAAAGCAGGTGTAGCAATACTCATATCTAATAATGCTGACTACAAGACAGAAAAAGTACTCAGAGACAAAAATGGTCATTTCATAATGATTAAGGGGAAGTTGAATCAAGAAGACATAACAATCCTTAATATATATGCACCAAACCAAGGAGCACCAAAATATATAAGACAGCTACTTATTGACCTTAAAACAAAAACTAACAAAAATACAATCATACTTGGAGACCTCAATACACCGCTGACGGCTCTAGATCGGTCATCCAAACAGAGAATCAATAAAGATATAGTGGCCTTAAATGAAATACTAGAACACCTGGATATGATAGACATCTACAGGACACTTCATCCCAAAGCGACAGAGTATACATTTTTCTCTAGTGTACATGGAACATTCTCAAGAATTGACCATATGTTGGGCCACAAAGACAATATCAGCAAATTTAGAAAAATTGAAATTGTACCAAGCATATTTTCTGATCATAAAGCCTTAAAACTAGAATTCAACTGCAAAAAAGAGGGGGAAAAACCCACAAAAATGTGGAAACTAAACAACATACTTCTAAAAAATGAATGGGTCAAAGAAGAAATAAGTGCAGAAATCAAAAGATATATACAGACTAATGAAAATGAAAATATGACATATCAGAATCTCTGGGATGCAGCAAAAGCAGTAATAAGAGGAAAGTTCATATCACTTCAGGCCTATATGAACAAACAAGAGAGAGCCGAAGTAAACCACTTAACTTCACACCTTAAGGAACTAGAAAAAGAAGAACAAAGACAACCCAAAACCAGCCGAAGAAAGGAGATAATAAAAATCAGAGCAGAAATAAATGAAATAGAGAACAGAAAAACTATAGAAAAAATCAATAAAACAAGGAGCTGGTTCTTTGAAAAGATTAACAAAATTGACAAACCCTTGGCAAGACTCACCAAGGAAAAAAGACACAGGACTCAAATAAATAAAATCCAAAATGAAAGAGGAGAGATCACCACAGACATCATAGAAATACAAAGAATTATTGTAGAATACTATGAAAAATTATATGCCACCAAATACAACAATCTAGAAGAAATGGATAAATTCCTAGAACAATACAACCTTCCGAGACTGAGTCATGAAGAAGAAGAAAGCCTAAACAGACCAATCAGCAGGGAGGAAATAGAAAAAACTATTAAAAATCTCCCCAAAAATAAAAGTCCAGGCCCAGACGGTTATACTAGTGAATTCTATCAAACATTCAAAGAAGACTTGGTTCCTATTCTACTCAAAGTCTTCCAAAAAATTGAAGAAGAAGCAATACTTCCAAACACATTTTATGAGGCCAACACAACCCTCATACCAAAACCTGGCAAGGATGGCACAAAGAAAGAAAACTACAGACCAATATCTCTAATGAATACAGATGCTAAAATACTAAACAAAATACTGGCAAACCGAATACAACAACATATTAAAAAAATAATACATCATGATCAAGTGGGATTCATCCCAGAATCTCAAGGATGGTTCAACATACGCAAAACGGTTAACGTAATACACCATATCAACAAAACAAAGAACAAAAACCACATGATCTTATCAATAGATGCAGAAAAGGCTTTTGATAAAATACAACACAATTTTATGTTTAAGACTCTCAACAAAATGGGTATAGAAGGAAAATATCTCAACATGATAAAGGCCATATATGATAAACCATCAGCCAACATCCTATTAAACGGCATAAAACTGAGGACTTTCTACCTTAAATCAGGAACAAGACAGGGTTGTCCACTCTCTCCACTCTTATTCAACGTGGTGCTAGAAGTTCTGGCCAGAGCAATCAGACAAGACAAAGAAATAAAAGGCATCCATATCGGAAAAGAAGAAGTAAAGCTATCAGTTTTTGCTGATGATATGATCCTATACATCAAAAACCCGAAGGACTCCACAAAAAGATTATTAGAAACAATAAACCAATACAGTAAGGTCGCAGGATACAAAATTAACATACAAAAGTCCATAGCCTTTCTATATGCCAACAATGAAATATTAGAAAACGAACTCAAAAAAATAATCCCCTTCACGATTGCAACAAAAAAAATAAAATACCTAGGAATAAACATAACAAAGAACGTAAAGGACCTATATAATGAAAATTACAAAGCATTGTTAAGGGAAATCGAAAAAGATACAATGAAATGGAAAAATATTCCTTGTTCTTGGATAGGAAGAATAAATATAATCAAAATGGCCATATTACCCAAAGCAATATACAAATTTAATGCAATTCCCATCAAAATCCCTATGAGATTTTTTAAAGAAATGGAACAAAAAATCATCAGATTTATATGGAACTATAAAAAACCCCGAATAGCCAAAACAATCCTAAGGAAAAAGAATGAAGCTGGGGGCATTACAATACCTGACTTTAAACTATATTATAGGGCCACGATAATCAAAACAGCATGGTATTGGCAGAAAAATAGACACTCAGACCAATGGAACAGAATAGAAAGCCCAGAAATAAAACCACATATATATAGTCAAATAATCTTTGATAAAGGGGCCAACAACACACAATGGAGAAAAGAAAGCCTCTTCAACAAATGGTGTTGGGAAAACTGGAAAGCCACATGCAAAAGAATGAAACTCGACTACAGCCTGTCCCCGTGTACTAAAATTAATTCAAAATGGATCAAAGACCTAAATATAAGACCTGAAACAATAAAGTACATAGAAGAAGACATAGGTACTAAAATCATGGACCTGGGTTTTAAAGAACATTTTATGAACTTGACTCCAATGGCAAGAGAAGTGAAGGCAAAGATAAATGAATGGGACTACATCAGAATTAAAAGTTTTTGCTCAGCAAGAGAAACTGATATCAAAATAAACAGACAGCCAACTATATGGGAACTGATATTTTCAAACGACAGCTCAGATAAGGGCCTAATATCCAAAATTTACAAAGAACTCATAAAACTCAACAACAAACAAACAAACAATCCAATAAAAAAATGGGAAGAGGACATGAACAGACACTTCTCCCAGGAAGAGATACAAATGTCCAACAGATATATGAAAAGATGCTCAGCTTCATTAGTTATTAGAGAAATGCAAATCAAAACTACAATGAGATACCACCTCACTCCTGTTAGATTAGCTATTATCAACAAGACGGGTAATAGCAAATGTTGGAGAGGCTGTGGAGAAAAAGGAACCCTCATTCACTGTTGGTGGGACTGTAAAGTAGTACAACCATTATGGAGGAAAGTATGGTGGTTCCTCAAAAAACTGAAAATAGAACTACCTTATGACCCAGCAATCCCTCTACTGGGTATATACCCCTAAACCTCAGAAATATTGATACGTGAAGACACATGTAGCCCCATGTTCATTGCAGCACTGTTCACAGTGGCCAAGACATGGAAACAACCAAAAAGCCCTTCAATAGAAGACTGGATAAAGAAGATGTGGCACATATACACTATGGAATACTACTCAGCCATAAGAAATGATGACATCAGATCATTTACAGCAAAATGGTGGGATCTTGATAACATTATAAGGAGTGAAATAAGCAAATCAGAAAAAAACAAGAACTACATGATTCCATACATTGGTGGAACATAAAAATGAGACTAAGAGAGATGGACAAGAGTGTGGTGGTTACCAAGGGTGGGGGGGGAGGGAGGACATGGGAGGGAGGGAGGGAGAGAGTTAGGGGGAGGGGGAGGGGCACAGAGAACTAGATAGAGGGTGACGGAGGACAATCTGACTTTGGGCGAGGGGTGTGCAACATAATTTGATGACAAAATAACCTAGACATGTTTTCTTTGAATATATGTACCCTGATTTATTAATGTCATCCCATTACCATTAATAAAAATTTATTAAAAAAAAAAAAAAGAAATAAACATTTAGTAATCATCATGTGTATGATACTTAAACCACAACAATGCTTGAAATTGCCCAAAGTTGAGGAGAAACAATATAGCTAATAACTGAATATGGGTAAAAGTTTACATAAAAAGGAACTAGAGGAGGACAATTTGACTTTGAGTTATGGGTGTGCAACATAACCGAATGTCAAAATAACCTGGAGATGTTTTCTCTGAACATATGCACCCTGATATCAATGTCACCCCATTACAGAAAAAAAAGAAACTAGAAAAGAAAAAGTTCTGTCATAGACTACTACCAACAAAGAAAGAGAAGAGCAAAATTTAGCTGAAACATATGGTTTGAATTTCAGTGAAAGTTTCTCACTATTCTTAGAAAGATGATTATAAAATGTAGTGTCATATGCTTTAGAAAGTTTTTAGTGATCAAAATTTCTATTTAATTATGAAAGTTTATAAATTTTTAATTTCAGATATTAAAGGCTGTTAATTATCTCCAAAAGTAGTAGAACATTATACTTTTCCACTGTAACATTGATAATGTTTTATGTGCCAATCCTTATTTTTTTTTTTTTTTTTTTTTTTTTTTTTTTTTTTTTTTCATTTTTCTGAAGCTGGAAACGGGGAGAGACAGTCAGACAGACTCCCGCATGCGCCCGACCGGGATCCACCCGGCACGCCCACCATGGGGCGACGCTCTGCCCACCAGGGGGCGATGCTCTGCCCATCCTGGGCGTCGCCATGTTGCGACCAGAGCCACTCTAGCGCCTGAGGCAGAGGCCACAGAGCCATCCCCAGCGCCCGGGCCATCTCTGCTCCAATGGAGCCTTGGCTGCGGGAGGGGAAGAGAGAGACAGAGAGGAAAGCGCGGCGGAGGGGTGGAGAAGCAAATGGGCGCTTCTCCTGTGTGCCCTGGCCGGGAATCGAACCCGGGTCCTCCGCACGCTAGGCCGACGCTCTACCGCTGAGCCAACCGGCCAGGGCTTTGTGCCAATCCTTATTTAATGGTGTCTTCTGAATGACAAATAGAAATCTCACCAATACATAGAATTTGAGAACACTATCCCATAATGTATAATGTAGAAAATAATATGGTCTGATAGTGGTTTTTGAATCTATGAGAAATATTTGCTTATATGCAATTTGTATCTGTCCTAAAATTCTAAAAGTGTGTGTGTATGTGTTATGTGTATTCTCTTGAGTTTGATTTAGAAAAAAATCAAGGATTTTTAATACAGTTTTTAAAAGGCTAGCACTGCAGATAAGTTGCCTATTGTAGTAATATTTAATCCTAGAGAGGCAGAGGACACAGATTCAGGTGCATTCCATTGTGATGAATTCTTCAGTTGTGAATTCTGCTATTTCAAATTCATAATTACAGTGTCTCCATGCTTGAAGTTATTGTCAGCTCTCAATGCTCTGATAAATCTGTCCACAAAAAATGACAGCTTGTCCACTGGCAACTGAACTGCTTTTGGTGGCATAATTTTATGATTTTTTTGTCTCTGATTGAGAACAAGCTGTTCAGGGCTTCAGAAACATTGTGCATGTGGAGCGTTGCTTACGTTTTCTTTAGGGACAGAGACTTGGTAGTCTGACAACTGGTGAGAATCATCAGGTTAATAGTTGTCTCATGAAAAAATATCCTTTGTCGTTTTTAGTCCCACACTTAGTAAAATTTTAAGCATTGTTAGTGAGAAAATATTGGTTATGAGGTAATCAGTATAGATTTAACAATAAAAATAACAACAAGTTTATCCAAAATGTTTTAAAATTCAATCCCCAAATGAGACTGGGTTCAAAAAAACAATAAAACAAAACAGATGCTAAAATCCAGGTGGTCTGAAGGCAGAAGCTAGTACTTAATGGAATTAATTTTTAGTACATGTTCAGGTTAGGTTTTATAAAAACCTATGTATTTTTCACGGGGGAGAAACAATTTGCATCTGACCTTACAGTAGAGAAAGATTTTAGAACAGCAAGAATTGAATGCATACCATAGAATTACTATTCTAACCTATGCTATTTTAAACATCTTCTACGTTATTATAGCCACAGTTTGTCTGACCCTAGTAGATAACTCACTTTCAAAATCCCCTGACAAATGATATCTTATTGGAAATATTTAAACTAAGTATAATGTACTGGCATGCCAGCCCATGCTGGGGAGGACCCAGCAGATAAAATATATTATGCTCACTTTGTTAAAGACAGTGCTGCCTACATGGAAGCCCATCCCCCAGGTGATATTAATGTGTGTTGGGGGTGGGCTGTGGGCAGGCAAGATCCTTGTAGCCTGGGCCTTGGTTTTAGGACTAAGCCTTTCCCACCATTTTTGATGTGGGATGTATCAGAGGCTTTCCTATTTTGTATATTGGATTAAAGGTTTTGATTTCTGCACTATAAAGTGGGGCAGACCGGGAGCTTAGTCTCACTTGGTTCCTGAGATCAGGATTAGAGAGGAAAGCAGAGTAAGGCCACGTGGAGGAGGCCAGGAGAAGCACCCAAGATGGTGGAGTACTGAAGGAAAAGCCAGTTTGTGCAGAGTTTGTACAGGGAGAAGGCAGGAGATAGGGAACAGAGGTGAATAAGTTAGGTGAGCTAGAAACCTTTGATTCTAGGAAACTCGGATAAGTCAGTAGCTTTGTGAGCACTAAATGAGTGGGTTTTGGAACCCAGTGTGTGTTTTCACTTGCATGCCAGATGCAAGCTAGGATTAAAGATGATGTCTCACCAGCTTTGGGCTCCATTGTTTCTTTACCAACTTTCCGAATCCAATGCAAACCTGCATGGTCCTGGCGGCTGTGATGGTGTCCTCGGCCACTAGTTTTACATTTGGCGTAGTCTGTGGCAGGATTCAATACAGATCGGCAAGGAGCCACCAACACCATTTAGTAGTGGAGTAGAGGACTGGCTGCTGGGCTGCTGTTATGGTTCCCCATGGCTGTCCTTTTGGGGGCCATAGGCTGGCTGACTTTTAGAGCCATGCATGAGGAAACCAAGAGCTCTGTGGAAGAGGCTGCCTGGGACCTGCAAACCTAGCAGTGGATGTAGCTGTAGCAAACGTGGGAGAAACAGATGCTGACCCTGGAGTTGAAGCAAGCAACGGAGGAGCCAAAGAGATTCGCAAGATTTGTTTGGAAATGGAGCAGACGCTGGAGAAGGAATCACAGGTTTATGAGTTGCAGATTGCACTGGACGTTGTAGAGAGCCAACAGCGGCAGGAGGCCAGGGCTGAGGCTGAGGCCAGGTCCAGAGCTGCAAGTTCTGTAAAGCAGTAGGCTGCAGCAGCCCAGGGCTTGAGCCCAGCAGCGTAAGCTGGTGTTTTCAGTTCCTCTTTGGAGGATGAGAATCGGGCTGGAGTTGTGATCCGCAGTCCCTAGAAGGTGAGAACCCACCAGCAAGGAGTTCTTACTACATGCCTGGTAGGTCTGCAATTTTGGGACATAGGGATGGCCGCCATCATGCTCTCCAGAGCACAGATGGAAATGCTGACTGCCATTGTCATGTGCTCCTCCTTGGGACAGTGTAAGACCTGCCAGGATGGCAGGAATAAAGAGGGTGGCTGACACCCCATGTGCGTGGACTGATTTCCTGGACTACGACCAGAGTGGGCACTGGCTCCTTTGTTGGATGGACTTATGGATTTTGGACAATGTGAAATACCCTGATGGAGGTTGGGGGCAGCTTTGCTGGAAGCACTCCCCTGCTCCAGGAAGCTTTTGCCATGGCTAGAAAGAAGGCCAAGGACATTTTGTGCTTTGGGCTAAGTGCTCAGAGACTGGTGAAATGTACCTTTGTAATTGTTGAAACTGTATTATTTGTACTGTTGTAATTTGTGTAATGTTTCTAATTTCCTTACACAGGGATGCCAGTAGTGTAGATTGTGGATAGTAAAGTGAGCATAGGGGTGGATTGTTGGGCAGATAAAATACATTATGCTCACTTTGTTAAAGATGGCACTGCCCACATGGAAGCCCATCCCCCAGGTGATATTAATATGTGTTGGGGGTGGGCTGTGGGCAGGCAGGATCCTTGTAACCTGGGGCTTGGTTTTAGGACTAAGCCTTTCTCACCCTTTTTGATGTGGGGTGGACTTTGTATCAGAGAATTTCCTGTTTTGAATATTGGATTAAAGGTTTTGATTTCTGCACTATAAAGTGGGGCAGACTGGGAGCTTGCTCTCGCTCGGTTCCTGAGATCAGCATTAGAGGGGAGAGAAGAGTAAGGCCATGTGGGGGAGGCCAGGAGAAGGAGCCAGATGGCCAAAGGAAAAGCCAATTTGTGCAGAGTTTGTGCAGGGAGAAGGAAGGAGATGGAAAACAGAGGTGAATAAGTTAGGTGAGCTAGAAACCTTTGATTCTAGGAAACTCGGATAAGTCAGTAGCTTTGTGAGCACTAAATGAGTGGGTTTTGGAGCCCATTGTGTATTTTTACTTGCATGCTGGGTGCAAGCTAGGATTAAAGATGATGTCCCACCAGTTTTTGGTTTTGTTGTTTCTTTACCAACTGTCTGAATCCAATGTGAATATGCATGGGCCAGGGGCTGTGATGGTGTCCTTGGCCACTGGCTTTATAACCCCTGACTGAATTTAGCTTTTAGCTACAGCTAAAAGCTGTAGAAAATTCTCACAAACCTCAGCATTTAGGCCCAAATCTAGACTTGCTAGCTATAGCCAGGATGCGTTCCTTGTGCATCAGCCTTGCAGATATTGCAGGAAGGCAGTTTATTAACTTAGAACAGTGTGTGCTTTTGCAAAGATATTGTACAATCTTGATGAAGTATCTGTAACCTTGTGGTTTTTGCCTATAAATACCTCTCTCCCCCCAAGCTCATTGCTGTTTGTTGCTTTCTTGGTGCAGTGGACAGACCACTGGCCAGTGAATAAAGCTTTCCAAATTCAATCAGTTTGGGCTCTCGTTCCATTCATTTGTGGTTGTACCAAAACATTTGGGGGCTCGTCCGGGATCCATCAGACTTTTCTGGTAATTAGGGCTTAAAGAAGCATCTGCCTAGGGGGAGATCCGAGAGATGTTTCTCAGCCAAGGCATATGGTGGCACTCAATTGGACATTGAGCCTCTCAGGATCTTACCAGTAAGCAACA
Source organism: Saccopteryx bilineata (assembly GCF_036850765.1). Lineage (NCBI taxonomy): Eukaryota > Metazoa > Chordata > Mammalia > Chiroptera > Emballonuridae > Saccopteryx > Saccopteryx bilineata. The sequence continues at coordinate 85,222,206 of NC_089502.1, read as the reverse complement.
GGGTCCAGACAGGTTGGGGCACCCCCAGGGGAGTCAGCGGCAGGGCTGAATGCAGCATAACCTCTGCAACCAGATCCTGGCAGACAGTGGTACCAGTGATCCCAGGTTTGGTTGGCCAGTCAGGTTTCAGGTTTAGATTTTATCTAGTATGATTTCTGTTTATACATTCCCTGGAGTGTTTATCTCATTGTCTTTCTCAGTCTAGGCCTCAAAAAGTCCATCAATATGGGTCAGTCTGCTTCTTGTTCTAAGTGTATGCCACTTCAATGTTTTTTGAAAAATTTCCAAGACTTCAAGGAATGAGCTGTGAACTATGGAGCAACCATTAGCTCCCAGAGACTATGTACTCTATGCAAGTTAGAGTGGCCAGTGCTCCTCCCAGGGAACTGGCATTCTGAGGGATCTACTAATATCTCTCTTGCTGATCAGGTTTAATCAGTCATCTTTGGGCATCCTGGACATCCCAACCAAATTCTGTATATATAGATTTGGATTGATGTTCTCACTAAGCAGCCAAAGTGTGGTAAGTTGCCAAAGAACTGTAAAACTTAGTATTGGCAACACCATTTTGAAGAGGAAAGGTCAGGCTTCTTGCCCTCTCTGTTCTGTGGAAAATGGAGGGAGAAAAATGCATAAGCTTTCTGGCTCACAAGTATGACTGGGTCATTTATTTTAACTATAGAATAAAGGTTATCTGAAGAACTTCCTATCCCTTTCAATTAGAGACAATATTTACATATCCTACACTGATTTTAACTCTTGATTCCTTCCTGGAATCCTGAGAGTAACATATACCTCTAGACAAAGGAATGGGAGATAGACACTAAAAGATTTGTGAATGTCTTTGATATGTAAAGCGACATCACTATTGTGTGACTGTTGGTCAAATAAGTTTTTAAATATGACCTATATGTTTGCTCACTTTTGGTGTGGGAGATAGGCTGTAAGCTGGCAAAGCCATTATAGCCTAAGGCTTAGTTTTAAAACTAAGCCTTTCCCCCATACCCTTGACTGTTTCATAATAGGGGGTGGTGCACCATTATGGAAAATTCCATTTATGCCTCAGATAAGTGACTTTGTATCAGAGACTTCCTTATTTGTATATTAGATTAAAGGTTTTGATTTCTACACTATAAAATGGGGCAGAGGACCCCATGCTGGAAGTGAGCAGAGAAGATAGAGCAGAGAAAGGTCAAATGGAGGAGAAGAGATGCAGCCAAGATGGCAGAGGACTGAAGAAGAAGCCAGTTTGTGCAGAGTTTGTGCAGAGAGAAGGACATGGGGAACAGAGGTGAATAAGGCTGGTGAGCTAAAAACCTTTGATTCTAGAAAACTCAGATAAGTTGGTGGCATTGGGAGTCCTGAATGGAAAGAAAAGTGTTTTCCCACTGTGTGTATTTCTTGCCTGCTGGGTGCAAGCTAGGATTAAAAGGCAATGGCCCACCAGTTCTTGGCTCCATTGTTTCATTACCATCTGTCTGAATCAAATGCAAATGTACCTGGGCCAGGTGGCTGTGATGGTGGCCACAGCTACTGGCTTTACATTTGGCATAGTCTGTGGAAGAATTTGGATCAGTTTGGTATGGAGCCACCACCACCTTTGAGCAGTGGAGTAGAAGGCTAGCTACTGTTATGATTCCCCATGGCTGTCCTTTTGGGGACCATAGGCTGGCTGACTTTTACAGCCATAAGTGAGGAAACTGATAACTCTGGAAAAATCTGCATGGGACCCACAAACTGAGCAGTGAAAGGAGCTGGAGCAAATGTGGGAGAAAGAGATGCTGACCCTAGAGCTGGAGCAAGTACTGGAGGAGGTTGACCAGGTTCGTGAGATTCGTTTGAAAATGAAGCAGCTGCTGGAGAAAGAATCACAATTTTGTGAGTTGCAAATTGCTCTGGATGTTGTGGAGAATCAGCAGTGGTGGGAGGCCAGGGCTGGGGCTGCAAGGCCCATGAAGCAGAAGGCAGTGGTGGCCCAGGGCTCATGTTTGGCAGTAGGAACTGGTGTTTCCAGTTCCTCTTTGGAGAATGAGGAGAATCTGGCTGGAGTTGCAATCCTCAGTCTTCACAAGGTGAGAGCCCAGAAGCAAGGAGTACCTACTATGCCTCTGTTAGGTCTGCGATTTTTGGGAAATACAGGTGTGTCGGGCAGATAAAATATATTCTGCTCACTTTGGTAAAGATGGCACTGGTCACATGGAACCCCATTGCCCTGGTGACTGCTTGGGATGGGCGTGATTATGTTAATATGTGTTGGGGGAGAGCTTTTGCACCAAAAGTTTTTAAAAGGAAGAGTGATTACATTCTAGGAGAAACCCACGCTGTAGGAGAACAGAGTAAGGCCAGGTGGAGGAGAAGAGAAGTAGCCAAGATGGTGAAGTTCTGAAGGAGAAGTCAGTTTGTGCAGAGATTGTGCAGAGAAGGAGATGGAGAACAGAGGTGAATACGACTGGTGAGCTAAAAACCTTTGATTCTAGAAAACTCAGATAAGTAAGTAGCTTTGTGAGCACTGAATGAGTGGGTTTTGGGGCCCAGTGTGTGTTTTTACTTGCCCACCAGGTGCAAGCTAGGATTAAAGCTAATGGCCTACCAGTTCTTGGCTCCATTGTTTCATTACCGTCTGTCCAAATCTAATGTGAACCTTCATGTGCCAGGTGGCTGTGATGGTGGCCATGGCTACTGGCTTTACATTTGATGTAGTCTGTGGCAGGATTTGATACAGCTCAGTATGGAGCCACCACCACCTTTGAGCAGTGGAGTAGAGAACTGGCTGCTGTTATGGATCCCCATGGCTGTCCTTTTGGGGGCCATAGGTTGGCTGACTTTTATAGCCATGTATGAGGAAACTGATAACTCTGTGGAAGAGGCTGCCTGGGACCGGCAAATCGAGAAGTAGAAGGAGCTGGAGGAAATGTGAGAGAAACACATGCTGACCCTGGAGCCGGAGGAAGTGCTGGAGGTGGAGGCCGACCAGGTTTGCGAGATTTGCCTCAAAATGGAGCAGATGCTGCAGAAGGAATCACAAGTTTGTGAGTTGCAGCTTGCCCTGGATGTTGTGGAAATCCTGCAGCAGCAGGAGGCTGGAGCTGAGGCCGGGGCTGGGGCTACAAAGCCAGTGGAGCAGGAGGCTGCAGCAACCCAGGGCTTGAGCTCAGGAGCGGGAGCTGGTGTTTTCAGTTCCTCTTTGGAGGATGAGGAGAATTGGGCTGGATTTGCAATCTGCAGTCTCCAGAAGATGAGAACCCAGCAGCAAGGAGTGCCTATGCCCCTGGTAGGTTTGTGATTTTGGGACCCAGCGGTGAATGTCATCATGCTCTCCAGAGCAGAGATAGAAATGCAGACTGCCATTGCCACATGCTTTTTTTTCAGGACAGTGTAAGACCTGCCAAGATGGCAGAAATGAGGGGGGTGTCTGAGGCCCCATATGCGTGGACTGATTTCCTGGACTCTGATTGGTGTGGGCACTGGCTCCTTTGTTGGATGGACTTATGAATTTTGGACAATGTGAAATACCTTGATGGGGGTTGGAGGCGGCTTTGCTGGAGGCCCTTCCCCTGCCCCAGGAAGCTTTTCTCATGGCTAGAAAGGAGTTTGAGGACATTTTGCACTTTTGGCAAAGTGCTCAGAGACTGGTGAAGTGTATCATTGTAATTGTTGAAGTGGTATGATTTTTCATGTTGTTGTAATTTGGGTAATGTGCCTAATTTCCTTGTGCAGGAATACCTGTGCTTTAGATTGTAAAGTGAGCTAAAGGGGTGGAATGTTGTTTAAATAAGTTTTTAAATATGGCATATATGTTTGTCTTTTTTGGTGTGAGAGACAGGCTGTAAGCTGGCAAAGTCATTATAGCCTAAAACTAAGCCTTTCCCCACACCCTTGACTGTTGCATGATAGGGGGTGGTGCACTCTTATGAGAAATCCTATTTATGCCTCAGATAAGTGACTTTGTATCAGAGACTTCCTTATTTGTATATTGAATTAAAGGTTTTGATTTCTACACTATAAAATGCAGACAGACCAGAAGTATGTTCTCTTAGTTCCTGCTATCACCATTGCAGGGGCCTTCCTGATCCCTGGCCCTCCATGAAAAAAGCAGGTTTTTTGTTTTTCCCTTGGCTTCTCTTGTGGCTTGCCTGTCTTGGTGATACACCAATAAACAGAATGCCCCACCATCCTCTGACTTGGCCATTTCTTTACCATCTGCCCGAATCCAATTGGAACCTGCATGTGAATGGCCATGATGATGGCTCCTAGCCATACAGTTACCTTGTAAGTTTTAATATTTCTTATAGAGACAAGTGTTGTAAGCTTGTTAGTGATTGGTTATTGTGTCATGCTCCCCTTCCTTTTCCCCCCAACCTGTATGTGATCAAGTCTATATAACGAGCTGCAGGGCTATTTTGCACACACACGATTTAGGTCAGCTATATCTCATGTAAGTCATATGCAGCCAGCTTAATCAATAAATCTCCTTCTAAAATTTCTTCTGTATCCTGCCTTGGTGTCTCTACATAATCCATAGAATTAAGGTATGCTACTTTACAACAAAAGTGGCTTAAAGACTTCCTCCCATGCCTCCATTCAGAGGCAAAATGAAATTGGGTGAGTTCAGGGTGGTATAGAAAATCTAATTTTAAAATTTCTAAAGATACATTGAAAACTCTCTGTAAATTAAAATTTCCAACTTTAGAGCAGAATGGCCAAAACAAGGACTGCTAGACCTAGAGAAAACGTAGGCAGTTTAGCACATATTATCATTGGGCACCCACCTGCAAGCCGGTGGCATAGCCAGGATGTGGACAAGTGCAGCAGCAGAGGTTGGGAAAGAAAAGATAGCCAAGCTGCAGCTGGCTGCACGAGTAGCAGCGGAAAAAAAAAGTGGCAGGCTCCTTTCACAGCTTTGGGCACCTGCCCCTCCCCCTCAGTCACCAGAAATCTCAGGCATTGTATAACAAAGAAACCTCTTTTGTTAGCTCAAGGGCTGTGCCACTGCTTGGTCAAGCAAAAGATAACAGTGCAGTAAGCTAGAGACAGGCTACCAACGCCTTGCTACAGCCCCCTTCTGTCCTCTGCTTTGGCTCCAGGGAATCTCTGCCTCCTACCTAAAGCCAGACCTGAGGAGCAGATTTAGGGATTTAGGGAATACTGCCTCTTCTAAACCCACTGCTTAAGAGAATAGTCAAGAGTTGTAAGAAAGGGTCCTCAGGAAATTATAGGGTTACTATGTCCCTGAGGAAATTGAGTACCTTATGTAAACTAGAATACCTCAATGTTAGGAAAATGAGTTTGTAAAATTTGTGTTCCTTGAGTTTGCTACAGTGGTTCTTATATTAACTTAATGTTGTAAAAGCACTGTAGGCCTAAAAAAGGAGAGTTAGTGAGGAGCCACTGAGCCACTGAGCCACTGAGCCACTTCACCCGCAGGTGTTGTAAAGTACCAAAGGCTACAGAATTAATATTAATATTTTGGGAGGCTTGAGGAACATTTTGTTGATTTGGGTTAAGGTGTGCAGAGAAATTGTGAGAATAGTCTCTGTACTGTGTGATTGGCATAACCAGGATGGCCCTTGGCATTGTATTATAAATGCAAAAGGGAGGAAAACATGGATCCCCAGACATTCTACCACACTTGTGGGGAAAAGGGTGAATGGCCAGCCAGGTGCAGGGACAGAAAAGCCAAAAATAAACCTTTTCTTATAACTATGAGCCATTTGTGGGCATTCATCCCCACGGAAACTACCTCTCCGATGTAAATGCATGTAGTTAACACGTGTGACTCTGGACAGAGAGATAGCAGATGAACACTAGATAATATAGGAATGCCTTTTAATATGTAAAGAGACATCTTTCTGCCATTGTGTTGACTTGTAAATTTTGTTTTCTCCAAAAGGATGTATGGCTTGCAAATTGAACATGGTCCTATCATGTTAAAGGACATATGACTATAACCAATAGTGGTAAGGGGTTCCTAATTACAATTTTTGCTTCTGTACTTCCCACTTAAACAAAACTATAAAAACCAAGTAAAACAAAGGGCCGGCACTCTCCTTCAGATTTCTGTCAGAGTTGCCGCTTGGCCAAGCTAGACAATAAAGCTTTGGTGTGTAATCAATGGACCTTGTTCTGTCTTCAATGTCTTGGGTCCCTCCGGATTAGGCTTAACATTAGCATCTCTTTGCCAGCTGGGTAGCCACGAAATAGTGACTGCATTTTGACCATTCCTCTGTAAATCAGTGGTTCATTGGGGATAGTGTTTATAATTCTCTTATTTTAAATTATGCTAAATTTTTACTAATAATAAGGCATATAGAATTGTATAGTATGCCAAATCCAAATACTTCTTTTTTGTACCAAGGATCTGTTGTTACAGAAAAAAATATATATATTTTCTATGTTAGAAATATATATGTCATTTGAAGTCTTTTGTTAATTCTCCTTTTTATTTGCTATTTCATAGCCCTGTGATGTTGAAATCTTGGTTTAAATATTAGGGGATATGTAATAATTATTAATGTAATGATTCAGTAATTGTTAATTGTTCAATGTTAGGTCACCAAACCCAGAGTGACAACTACTATTGATTTGCTTAACAGAAGAATTCTCAGCATAATAGGTAGAAAGGAGAAAATAGATAGCTCATTATGGTAGCAAGAAACATTTCAGTTTTGTGCCCTGATTAAAAGGGCTAAAGTATGTAAACAGAAATCTGTACTGTATATACGCTGCCCCACTTAGGACAACCAAGACCACCTCGAGAAAGAAAAAGAACCATAAGTTTGTCTGAGGTGTCAGAAGTTATTCAAGATCCTTTGAAGACCCCCACAGCTTCCTTAGACTATAGAAAGCTTACACAGTCTATGCATCTCCAGACCTAGGGCTGCCAGAAGTTACTAACACAGTCATCGTAGCCTTTACATAGCATTCAGCTCTAGAAATTAGAAGGGAAATGTATTATAAGTTTTTAAAAGGTAGAAACATCAGCTGCCAAAAGCTAAGCATTTCAGAAGGGACATTGCTCCTCTCTCACTCACATAACTACTCTGTTTGGCACCTAAGATGGCTGGTTAGTCAAAGACAGGTAAGATTCCTAAGGCAGGAACAACCTAAGACAGGCATAGCCAAAGAAGGGCCATCAGGAGAAGGCTTAAGAACTAACAAATGTGAGGCTCAAACTGTCACCCCGGAAAATGCAGGAGACTGCTCTCCTGAAATAGTGGCCATTATCCACTGTCCAGGGCACCAAAACAGGGAGATGCCATAGAAACTCAAGAAAAACCAAGCAGCTGATGATACTATCAATAAGGTAGCCCTAAAACCAGTGGGGTTTTTAAGAAATTTTAGTAAGTTTACTAGAACTAGAACCCAGGTTGCCAAAGGTGTTTTTTGCAACAAATTAGAAAAAGATTTTGCCAGCAGGAAAGAGACGACTAAGAATAAGAAAAAATTATAAAGAGAAACAGGGAGAGAAGAACTCTCCCAGGTAAACATTTAGAAATAGATTTTACTAAAATAATTGACAGATAGGTAGGAGCCTTTCCTACTAAAAATAAGACTGCAATAACAGTTGTTAAGAAATTGGTATATGAAATTATTCCCAGATTTAGCTAGCCCATTAATACTAGGTCTAGCAATGGGCCTGCATTTGTATCCAAGATCTCACAGCTAGTAGGAAAAGTACTCAATATTAATTAAGAATTACATTGTGCCAACAGACCCCCAAGTTCTGGGCAGGTAGAACGAATACGCAGCACGTAGCTTGTTTAGGCTGGCTTTGCACCTCTGTTGGAGAAAAGGGTGAGGGGTGCAGTTTACTGCAGCCTGTGCCCCAAGGAAGAAGCATACTCCCTGCGAAGGGCACTATGGGATGTTCGCCCTGACCTGTACCATGCCTCTGGAAAGCATGCCTTCCAAAGTCTTGCTCAAGATCCTATCCTACTTAGATGCGGTAGCCCTGCTGTGCACCGACTATGTGAACAGGCACTTCTACCACCTGGCCAACGACAATTTTCTTTGGGTCAGAATCTATGCAATGACCTTTGCACCAAAAAGGTGTACTTAGAGAGTTGGTTCTGTAGAGAGGACAGCTGTGTCCCTGCTTGCGCTATCGTTAGAGGAGAAGGACGCCAGCTACTAAAAAAAAAGAGTACATCACCAGGCAAGTTGCTGCTGTGAAAGCATCCATAGCGTGGCTCCTCAAGCCTGTCAACCCTTGCATGGGCCTTCTCATGAAAACCAAGGAGGCCCTCAGATGGGTGGTTGGACATGTGAGGGCGCTTGATACTTTAGGTGTGTGACCTGTGAGATAAATGTGTGCATTTCTTTTCTCAGTGCGGTGGTGCACATCTGTAGCTTGCTTTTCCCCTCCACACTGGTCTCAACTAGGTCATTATACTGAGGGAGAGCATGCTGACCTTTGCATAAGTGACTTCTAGGTCATGGCTGTGTAGCATGGCAAGGACTAGCCAAGGCTGGTCATGCTCACCTCCTTAGATCTCTGTGGTGTGACGCCCATTTTTATGGACCAGTCCAAGACCCCCACCAAAAATAGATCTCTTTGGCATTTCCTGCTCACCAGGTACAGTCTGAAGGACCTGACCCATTCTGCCGCCATGGGCAGCAACAAACTAGTGCAGACCTTCTGCCTGTGCCCCGGCCCCCTGGTAGGGCTGTAGAAGAAGGCAGGGAGCTGGCCTTCGTCATAGCAAGTCTCCACTTCCATCAGCTGCTGGAGGGGAGCACGTTAGGCTCAGCCGCCACCCTCTATGAGTATCCACCCTCCTAGATGACAGCCTCGAGTACGGACTGTGTGGATACCAGCTTCACGTCGACATGCACTGCAGCAGCGATGTCCACTTGTGCAGCACATTTCCAAATCTCTTCACCAACAGAGGATATATTGAGAATGGGTATGTGAAGCTCACAATAATCCATTCTGAAAACACCACAGAGCATCTGCCTCTTGGGGAAGTTGGTGTGTCCTGGAGAGCAGGTGTTTTTTATAGCTGCATAAAGAGTTGTTCTATAATAGACGTAACTCTTTTGGATGAATATGGGAAATGCTTTTGGTGTTTCAGTTTCCTCATTTGCATGCGGCCTTGCCCTAGCCCCCATGACGGTCCTTATTCCATGGGACATACTTATTGTATATACTACCAGGACCCATCAAGAACTGTATGTGAGGAGCTAGTGTAGCACAAGGAGATGGAGGAATACTTTGTTGTCAGCCTGAAGCTCCACATCAGCGCTGTGGGCATAAAACACTGGTTTAGGATGCAGTATTGACCACTTCCACTACTGCCAAGGTAGAAGGCATACCCACCTGGGTCCAGCACAACCAGTGAAAGCCTTCAGTCCCAGCAGAGACACCATCGTAGACAGTGGAGTCTGACCCTGCCAACCCTTAGAAGTTGACTCTGAGAAGGACAGCATGCCCTGTTCCAGCCACAAACTGGAAGCTGGCTGGTCTATGCTCAGCTAATACCTGAAGAAACTCACTGAGGACCTCCTCTTAATTAGACTTTAGGGAGGGAGAGAAACTGAAGTCAAAGGATAGCCAGGGCAAGCTGTATTAAGAGTCCTGACTATAAAGGAATTATATAGTTTTGATAAAGATAAGGTATAGGAATACTTTTGAATGATAAAGGAAGAAAGTAAGCTGTTATAAAAGCCAGTTTCCTGAATAGATAAGAAAGTTTATAAAAATTAAGGGTTTACATAAGTTGCAGAAAGTTTGTGCAGGTTATAAGAGGTTTGTATAGAAAAGAAGAAAAAAAACAACAACTAGATTTAGAGAACAGAATTCAAGCCATAAAGCTTCTAATACTAAGGGCATACTATCAGCCCATTCATACAGATGAGGAAACAATAATTTGATTCCCCGATGAAACCAGTGGGGAATGTGCTGGCATGCCAGCCCATGCTGAGGAGGACCCCTGACCAAATTTAGCTTACAGCTACAGCTAAAGTAGAAAATTCTCACAAGACTCAGCATTTAAGCTCAAATCTAATCTTGCTAGCTGAGGTGGGATGCATTCCTTGTGCATCAGCCTTGCAGATATTGCAGGAAGGCAGTTTATTATCTTAGAACAGTGTGTGCTTGTGTGATTTTGCAAAGATATTATACAAATGTGCTGAAGAATCTGTAACCTTGTGGTTTTTGCCTATAAATACCCCTATCCCCCCCGAGCTTATTTCTGTTCATTGCTTTCTCAGTGCAGCAGACAGACCACTGGCCTGTGAATAAAGTTTTCCAAATTCAATCAGTTTGGGCTCTGGATCCATTCAGTTGTGGTTGCACCACAAAAATGAATTGATACATTTTCTACAAACAGTCTTTTATGGGACAGAAAAAAATTCATACTGACCTTAGTCTAAACAGACAGAACACACAACTGTAGAAAATCAATGTGACTGAAACAAATATATATAGATAGTTTGTAATGTGAAATAGTTCTATGTTTCATGGTAGTAGTTACATAAATTTCCACATGTGATAAAATGGCATGGGACTATATGTAAACATTACATCTTTGTCAATATTCTAATTAGTTATACATAATTTCCCCATATAAGAATTGAAAAAAACTGCCTGACCAGGTGGTGGTGCAGTGAGTAGAGCATTGGATTGGGATGAGGAGAACTCAGGATCGAGACTCCAGTGTCTCCAGATTGAGTGTGGGCTCATATGGTTTGAGCAAGGCTCACCAGCTTGAGCCCAAAGTCACTGGCTTGAGCAAGGGATCACTGGGTCTGCTGTAGCCCCCCAGTCAAGACACATATGAGAAAGTAATCAATAGACAACTAAGGTTCCATAATGAAGAATTGATGCTTCTCATCTCTCTCTCCCTTCCTTCTGTCTGTTCCTATCTGTCTCTGTTATAAAAAAAAAAAAAAGCATTGGGAAAACTGGATGAAAAATACACAGGACATCTCTGTATTATCTTAGCAAATTTCTGTGACTCTATAATTAACACAACATGAAAGATTTAAAGTAAATATAGAAAAATAAATGAAAAAAAATTAAAAGAAACTCCATCACAATTTATATGACTAGCACATTCTCATCTATTACTACATTCTCAGAGAGAACTTGCCTAATTTTTTTTTCTTTTTTCAAGTGACAGGAGGATAAATAGAGAGCCTCCTGCATAAGCCCCTATAATGATCCACCCAACAACCACAGTCTGGGGTTAATGCTTTCCCCAACTGGGGCAACATTTACAACAGAGCTACTTTTAGTGCCTGAGTGGTGGCTCCATGGAGCCATTCTCAGCACCTGGGGCCAATGAACTTGAATCTATCAAACTATGGCTGCAGGAAGAAAAGAGAGAGAAAGAGAGATGGGGAGAGGGGAGAGGTGGAGAAGCAGATGGTCAATTCTCCTGTGTGCCTTGACCAGAAATCAAATCTGAGACTTCCACATGCCGGGCCAATGCTCTACCACTGAGCCAACTGACCAGGGCCTTGACTAATGTTTTAATCAACTTACTTTACTACATTTTTAGAAAGCACTTGACTAATGCATCTTCTTAATGTAGTTTTCTTCCATTCTCTATCTTACCAGTATATATCATAACCCCCAGCATTTTTCCTTTATATATGTCTGAACACATTTTAAATTATACATTCTTTGGTTTTATTATGTGTGATTTTTTTTCCATTCTCCATTTAACAAATATATGTAGAGAAACTATTATATACCAAGTTGTATGTTGGATATTGAAGATATATCAGAAAACAAGTTGAAGGAATCCCTGGCAGACAAATAAAGGAGTTCAAAGTTGGCCACTCCAAAAATGTGTTACTTTTGACTATTTTGAATTGAATTTACTTTGGAAATAGCTGGTGAAAGAAGGACACTCTAGCATTTCTTTGTTCCCCTGAAAGCAGGAAATAAATCTCCCATGTAAAGATAGTCTCATTAAACCAGGAGAGTGAAAAACATCCTTATCTCTAGAGATAGAAAATTCAAGGTGCAAAAAGAAGTCTGTATAAACAAACTTTGTTACTTCTTCATTAATTTGCTATCTCAAACCCAAATTCTTTTGTTTTATCAATTCTTCAAAATTTGTTTCTTTGTGTAAGTATAGAAGCTGCCTTCTTTGGTCACTTCATTGAGCCTGATATTTTAATGATACCTTTTATGTATACAATTAAATTTTCTTTTTTCTCCTGTTAATCAGTATTATGTCTATTTAATTTTCAGGCCAGCCAAAGAACCTAGAAGGAAAAAAGGGAAACATTTTCTTTTCCTACACAGTTTCTTCTTTCACAGAGCTCACATTCTAATAAAAGTATGATAACAAATAAGTATACAAATAGCAACACATTTAGCAGATAAATAAAACATGGTAGCATAATAAAGAATTACTAGATGACTACTTAATATTTACTTATTAAATTGTACAGATTTACAGTAAGGTAATATTTGAACAGAGACCTGAATTATGGAAGAGTCATTCACTTAAAAATGTGAGTGGTGTGGGGTAAGGTAAGGTAAGGTAAGATAAGATATGTATTTTTCAGGTGGAGAGAAAACAAGTACAGCTTTCTTAGATAGAAAGACCATGGTTCTTTAAATAATTAACAAGAAAGCTCATGCATTATAGTGAATGAAGAGGGGTCTTAGGAGATCAGGTCAGAAAGGCAGGGAGAAACCATTTCTTATAGGTTTTTTTAATTGAATTTATTGGGGTGATATCATTTAATATAATTATACAAGTTTCAGGTATACAATTTTATAATACATCATCTGTATATTGTATTGTGTATTCATCACCCAAAGTAAGTCCAACACCATTTATCCTCTCTATACCTTGTTCTACCTCATCCCAACTTCTTTCCATTTTGGTAACCACTATGCTATAGTATGTGTTTATGAGATCTTTGTTCTTAATCCTTTCACTCATTTCACCAACCTCACAACCTCTTATCTCTCTGACAGCTGTCAATCTGTTTTCTATCTATTAGTCTCTTAGTATTTTGTTTTTTTAGTTTATTTTGTTTATTAGATTCCACATATGAGTGAAATCATAAGATTTTTTTTCTTTTTTTACAACCACATACTATATTCCATTGTGTAAATGTGCCATGACTTTTTATCTACTAATCTACTTATGGGCACTTGGGTTGCTTCCAAATCCTGACTATTATAAATAATACTGCAATAAACAAAGGGGTCTGTATATTCTTTCTAATTAATGTTTCAGTTTGTTTTGGATAAATTCCCAGAAGGCAAAATCTCTGAGTCATAAGGAAGTTGCATTTTTAATTTTTTGAGGTAACTCTATATTGCTTTCCACAGTGGATGCACCAATCTACATTCCCAAAAACAGTGCACAAGAGTCTCCTTTTCTTCACATCCTCACCAAAACTTGTTTATTGATTTATTGATGACAGCTATTCTGACAGATGTGATGTGATATCTCATTGTGGTTTTAATTTGCATTTCTCTGATGATTAGTAATATTAACCATCTTTTAATATGTCTTTTAATATTTTTGGAGGAGTGTCTGTTTAGGTCTTTTGCTTATTTTTTAATTGGGTTGTTTGTCTTCTTGGTATTGAGTAGTATAATTTCTTTATAAATGTTGGATATCAACTTTTATCAGTGTGTCAACAAATATGTTCTCCCATTCAGTGGGTTGTCCTTTAATTTTGTTAATGGTTTTCTTTGCTGTGCAAAAAATTTTATTTTTATATAGTCCAATTTTCAAAATTTTATCTGCTTCCCTTGCCAAAAGTGATAGATCAGAAAATATATTGCTATGAAAAATGTCAGAGATTTTACTGCCTACATTCTCTTCTATTGGAATACCAGTTAACAGGAATACTGGAAAGCCACTAGAGAACTTTTAAATTTAAGTCTTATCTACTTTTGTTCAACATCAACACAAAACCATGTCTGAGATATGACTAACACTATTTTTGATAATATTTATCTAAATTAACATATTATGCTTCTTGTAAAATATATCATCTTATCCCCTTTGTTTAAAAGCTCTTTCTAAACCTCCTGCAAATATTTTTTTTTGTTCTTTAAAAGTGAGTGTACAGGTTCTCAGACTTCTCTTTCAGTAGCTTTTGTGGTCAACAAAGAACTTTCTATACCTAGTGGCCATAAACATTAAATGTATCTGATGGATCTGGAGCAGTGGTCCCCAACCCCTGGGCCATGGACCGGTATTGGTCCATGGGCCATTTGGTACCAGTCTGCAGAGAAAGAATAAATAACTTACATTATTTCCATTTTATTTATATTTAAGTCTGAACGATGTTTTATTTTTTAAAAAATGACCTGATTCCCTCTGTTACAACTGTCTAAAACTCACTCTTGATGCTTTTCTTGGTAACGTGATACATTTATCTGTCCACCCTAAAGGCCGGTCCGTGAAAATATTTTCTGACATTAAACTGGTCCGTGGCCCAAAAAAGGTTGGGGACCACTGCTCTAAAGGATACAGTGCTGCTGGTTTTTCTTAGACCAAGTATTTCTGGTATGAAGACCTTGAACCTGTTCTACCTAGAAATGCAATACCCAGATCCTCTGTTCTCTTCTTTATAGCATACATTCCATAACTTCTGCAGGCATCTATTCCATTGAAACTTGTTTCTTGAACTACTACTGTGTTCCAGGCATCTTCTTCAGAACAAGAAAGGCAGTGTACAAGGATAAAAATAAGGTATTATTCTTATAGAGCTAGTGTTTAATTAAGGAGAACCAAGCATCATAAAGTAAAATTAGTCAGACCTGTGTTGGCACAGTTGATAAAGCATCAATCTGGAATGCTGGGGTCACCAGTTTGAAACCCTGGGCTTGCCTGGTCAAGACACATATGGAAGTTGATGCTTCCTGATCCTCCCCCACTTCTCTCTCTCTCTCTCTCTCTCTCTCTCTCTCTCTCTGTAAAAATGAATAAATAAAATATAAAAAAATAAAGTAAAATTAAAATAAGTAGAAACATAAAAAAATTAATAATAATAGTTCTTTTATGAAAATGACACCAGTTGATGTAATAGTTACTTATGGAAAAGAGGATTGTTTTAAATGAAGGATGCAAGTAATTCAGAATGACCTGTCTAAGAGACTGACATTGAAGCTGAGAACATCTAGGATAAGGTATCATGCCCCTCTCCTCAAGTTTATATATTCTGGTTAAAATGAAAGAGTAAGAGCAATGAGAGGACTAGTCAGGGAACATTTGTTTGTGTTTTAAGTTTACATCTTTTTAATATGTAAAACAGGTATTGAGATGCCACTTGATTAACAAGATTGCAAGATTAATTTTTCCATTGATATGCTGAAATCAGAAAGGTAGAAGATTCCCTTCAATCAGACACCCCCAGCAATTTGCTTCAGGGCACCTTTACTCATCTGTGCCATCTTTTCAACCTGACCATTTGCTTGAGAGTATTGAGATGCAATTATGACAATTTGGATAATGCTCTGGTTTAAAACTTTCCTAAAAACTATTTTTTTTTACAGAGACAGATACAGAATCAGAGAGAGGGATAGATAGGGACAGACAGAGAGGAACAGAGAGAGATGAGAAGCATCAATCATCAATTTTTTGTTGTGACACCTTAGTTGTTCATTGATTGCTTTCTCATATGTGCCTTGACCCTGGGGCTACAGCTGACCAAGTAACCCCTTGCTTGAGCCAGCGACCTTGGGTCCAAGCTTGTGAACTTTGCTCAAACCAGATGAGCCTGTGCTCAAGCTGGCAACCTCGGGGTCTCGAACCTGGGTCCTCCACATCCCAGTCTGATGCTCTATCCACTGCGCCAATGCCTGGTCAAGCCTAAAAACTATTAAGGAGAATACAATACAACTCTTAAAGGGAACATTGTTTAATAATGTATTCACAAAAAGTAAAAAAGAAAATTCTTGCATAAACATATACCTTTTAGATATTCTCTATATTTTGTTTGTGTTTTTTGTTGTTTTTGTTTTTACATATAATTTTGATTACATTAGAAGGAGCAGTTTCAACTACCATAAAATAAAAAGCATACATGGTACCAAAACAAGAAAATTCCTGGAAGAATCAATGTGGACTGTTAGAAAGAACATGGCTATAGAGACAGAACTAAATTATGGCTAAGTCATTTACATGCCATAAGTAGAAAACTTATGATCCTCTTTGACCTCTGTTTTCTTATATGTAAAGTGGTGGTGATTATATCTACATCATGGAGTTATTATAAAGATTATAGCTAGCCCTGGCCAGTTTTCTCAGTGGTAGAGCATTGGTTTGGCATGGGGATGTCCGAGGTTTGATTACCAGTCAAGGTACACAGGAGAAACAACCATGTGCTTCTCCATCACTCCCCCTCCCTTCTCTCTCTCTCTCTCTCTCTCTCTCTCTCTCTCTCTCTCTCTCCTACAGGCATAGCTCAATTGGTTGGAGTACAACAACCTCGGGTGCTGAGGATGGCTACATGGAGCTTCCTCTTAGGCACTAAAAATAGCTCCATTGAGACAATGGCCCCAGATGGGCAAAGCCTAGGCCCCAGATGGGGGTTGTCAGATGGATCCCAGTTGGAGTACATGCTGAAGTCTGTCTTTCTACCTCCTCTTCTCTCACTTGGAAAAGAAGGAAAAAAAGATTATTGGTAATGACCATAATAAACAATTACCATATATTTGGCTTATAAAAGTTATTTCATGTTGTGGACCATAAATGGCAAAAAAGCCATTGTAGATTCGAGGCTTAGCAAAAGGCTAAATTCTCCCCCCTCCATCTCCATATTTGGCTATGATGCTGAGTATTTGCACCCACTTCACTTGCTTCCTTAGGTTGCTGGAAGCAATTTACATGCCCTTCCTCTAACTCTTTGTTCGTATTCAGATGTTGGTAGATTTCACTAATGTATCCTGTTTTTGCCTTAGGAGAGTTTCTGTCTTAGCCTTGGATGTGTAACTTTGTATCAAGGTCCTTGATTTGCATATGGCTATATAATAAAGCAAACTGGGGCTATGGGGCACTCGGATACTACCAGGCATATATATAGAAGAGTCCTCCTGGTCCCATTGTTTTTGTTTTGATAAGTGTGTTTCCTTAATTTTGCACTGTTATTAGGAGCCGCGCTGGTCCGCAGCAATTTCATAAAGGATAGTCAGTGTAAATAATATTATTAAAGTCAATACTGTTTCTTGACTGAGGCTTTTTAGACATTTTTCATTTATGGCTTTTGATGTGTGACAATTACTTGAGAATTTGCAGGAGTGTCACATATGATCATACTCTGATAAACTACACTGAGAATCATTTAAAAATTGGCTTTATGGAATTGAGATGACTGACTGTGGAGGCTATATATTCCTTCTTTTTAAAGGCACTTATGAATGTCTCCCCACCCCAAGTCTCAATATAAGATCAGTCAAACTAGAATCACTAGTGAGTGACTAAACACATCTTATTTCTTGGTACCATGCAGAATTATATATTTAATTATTGTTCATTTACAATGAATTTTAAAGAAAAATACTTAAAGATATATTCTCAGTATTGCAGATAACTTATAAAAGCTATTATTGTACCAGTAATAATGATGTGGGACTCCCATTTCTCAAATCCCTATTCCTAAAAAATGTTTTAGAGAATTTGCTATTACTCCTTTAAGGAAAAAACATTGCACAGTTTTAAATTTAATGGAACCTTCCAAAGGAATTTATACTTTATATCTTTGAAATAAAAAGTTTGAACAAATAATTATGTAATTGCCTTTTATTAGTCCTTTGCTGTATATCAGGAGTATTCAGTATTCTAAGTGCTCAATTTTAGTCATAATCTCATTAATCCTCATAGCATTCTTTTCAGGTCTGTACTATTTTTTTATGATTTTAATTTGTGTTTACATAGATTCAAGTGTCCTACCAAATATAACTTCCCCACCCTCTTATTTCCCTAGACAACCTCATGTAACTTCCCCCCAATGCCTTCCCCCTTCCTTCCAGGATTTGCTGTCCTGCTCTCCATAATTCTGTGTTATGTATATACAATTTTATTAATCTCTTTTCCTTCTCTGATCTCATTTTCTCTTCTACTTTCCCTCTGAACACTTTCCCTCTGGTCCCTTTGATCCCGCCTCTGTCTGTATTACATTGCTCAGTTCACATTATTCATTGGATTCCTCAAGTGAATGAGGTCAAATGGTATTTATTCTCTCTCTGCCTGGTTTATTTCACATAGCATGATATTTTTCAAGCTCATCCATATTGTCTCAAAAGGTAAAATTTCCTTTTTACTCACCGTCACATAGTATTCCATTGTGTATATGTACCACTTTTTTAATCCACTCATCCACTTACAGACATGTGGGCTGTTTCCAGATCTTGGATATTGTAAACAATGCTGCAATAAACATGGGGGTGCATTTCTTCTTTTGAATCAGTGATTTGGTATTCATATGATATATTCCTAAAAGTGGGATAGCTGGGTCAAAGGGCAGTTCATTTTTAATTTTTTGAGGAATCTCTATTCTGTTTTCCAGTGGCTGCACAAGTCTGCATTCCCACCAGCAATGCAAGAGGGTTCCCTTTTCTTCACACCCTCTCCAGCACTTATTATGTGTTGTTTTGTTAATAAGCATCATTCTGACAGGTGTGAGGTGATATTACATTGTGCTTTTAATTTGCATTTCTCTAATGATTAGTGATGTTGAACATTTTTTTATATGCCTATTGGCCATCTGTATGTCCTTGGAGACTTGTCTATTCACTACTTTTGCCTGTTTTTTGACTGGATTGTTTATCTTCCTTGTGTTGAGTTTTACAAGTTCTTTATAAATTGTGGTTATTAACCCCTTATTGTCGAATATGTTCTCCCATTGTGTGGTTTGTTTCTTTTTATTCTGTTCATATTGTCTTTAGATATGCAAAAACGTTTTAGTTTGATATAGTCCCATTTGTTTATCCTGTCTTTTATTTCACTTGCTTGTGAGAATAAATCAGCAAATATATTCCTGCGAGAGATGTTGAATAGCTTACTGCCTATGTTTTCTTCTAAGATGCTTATGGTTTCACGACTTATTTTTAAGTCTTTTACTCATATTGAGTTTATTTTTGTGAGTGGTATAAGTTTGTGGTCTAGTTTCATTTTTTTGCAAGTACTTGTCCAATTTTTCGAACACCATTTTTTAAAGAGGCTGTCTTTACTCCACTGTATGCTCTTACCTCCTATTGAAATATCAACAGTCCATAAAGGTGTGGGTTTATTTCTGGGTTCTCTGTTCTGTTCCATTGATCTATATGCCCGTTCTCATGCTAGTAGCAGGCTGTTTTGAATACAGTGGCCTTGTGGTATAACCTGATATCAGAAAGTGTGATACCTCCCACTTTATTCTTCTTTTCCAAGACTGCTGATGCTATTTGTGTTCTTTTAAAATTCTATATGAATTTTTGGAATATATGTTCTACATCTTTGAAATATGTCATTGGAATTTTAATTAGTATTGCACTGAATTTAAAAATTGCTTTGGATAATATAGACATTTTAATGATGTTTATTCTTCCAATCCATGAATATGCTATATGCTTCCACTGTTTGTATCTTCCTTGATTTCCTTTATTAATGTTTAATAATTTTCTGAGTACAAGTCTTTAATCTTCTTAGTTGAACTGACTTCTAGGTACTTTATTTTTGTTGTTGTTGTTGTTACAATAGTGAAGGGGATTGTTTCCCTAATTTTTATTTATGAGACTTCATTGTTGGTGTATAAAAATGCCTCTGATTTCTGAGTATTAATTTTATATTTTGCCACCACACTAAATTCATTTATCAGTCCCAGTAGCTTTTTAACTGAGACTTTAGGGTTTTCTATATACAGTATCATATAATCTGCAAATAATGATAGTTTTATTTCTTCTTTTCCAATTTTTTAAATATTTTTATTTATTTATTCATTTTAGAGAAGATAGACAGAGAGAGAGAGAGAGAGAAAGAGAGAGAGAAGGGAGGAGGAGCAGGAAGCATCAACTCCCATATGTGCCTTGACCTGGCAAGCCCAGGGTTTTGAACCGGCGACCTCAGTGTTCCAGGTCAACGCTTGATCCACTGCGCCATCACAGGTCAGACCTTCTTTTCCCATTTAGATGCCTTTTATATCTTCTTCTTGTCTGATTGATGTAGCTAGGACTTCCAGAACTATGTTGAATAAGAGTGAGGTCACTACTTTCTTGTTCCTAATCTTAAGGTAATTGATTTTAATTTTTGCCCAGTGAGTATGATACTGGCTGTGGGATTATCATAGACAGCCCTTATCATGTTTAGGTATGTTTCCTGTATTCCCACTTTGATGAGAGTTTTTATCATAAATGGGTGCTGGATTTTATCAATCCTTTTTCTGCATTTATTGATATTGTCATAAGGTGGTTTTTTTTCCTTTTGTTTATGTGATGAATCACATTGATTGATTTGGGAATATTGTACCAGCCTTGCCTCCCTAGAATAAATCCCACTTGATCATGATGAATGATGTTTTTCATATATTGCTGGATCCGGTTTGCTAATATTTTGTGGAGGATTTTAGCATCTAAATTGATCAGGGATATTGGCCTATAGTTTTCTTTCTTTGTATTGTCTTTGCCTGGTTTTGGAATCAGAATTATGCTTCCCTCATAAAAGAAGCTTGAAAGTCTTCCTTCCTCTTGAACTTTTTGAAATAGCTTGAGAAGGATAGGAGTTAGTTCTTATTTGAGTATTTGGTAGAATTCGCTTCTGAAGGCATCTGGCCCAGGGCTTTTGTTTGTTGGGAGTTTTTTGATAACTGTTTTGATCTCATTTGTTGTAATTGGTCTGTTTATGTTGTCTGATTCTTCCAGCTTGGTTTTTGAAAGATTGTGTTTCAAGAAATTTGTACATTTTATCTAGGTTATCTAATTTTTTGGCATACAGTTCTTCACAGTATTTTTTACAATCCTTTGTATTTCTGTGTGACAGTTGTTATTTCTCCACTCTCATTTCTAATTTTATTTATTTGAGTCTTCTCTGTTATTTTCTTGGTTAGTCTGGTTAAAGGTTCATCAATCTTGTTTACCTTTTCAAAGAACCAGCTTTTGGTTTCATTGATCCTTTGTATTGTTTTTTGTTTGTTTTTTTTTTAGCCTTTATGTCATTTATTTCTGCTCTGATCTTTATTATTTCCTTTCTTCTAATTTCTCTGGGCTTCATTTTTTGTTCTTTTTCTTGTTCTTTTAAAGGCAAGGTTATGTTGTTCATTTGAGATTTTTCTTGTTTCTTGAGGTATGCCTGTAATGCTATAAACTTTCCTCTCAGGACTGCTTTTGCTTTGTCCTATAGATTTAGAGTTGTTGTATGCTCATTATTATTTGTTTCTAGAATTTTTTTTATTTTTTATTTGACCTCATTGTTAACCCATTTGTTATTTAATAACATGCTATTTAGTTTCCAAATGTTTGAATATTTTTCTGGTTTTTTTGTTGTAGTTAATTTCTAGTTTTATGACATTGTGATCAGAGAAGATAATTGATATGACTTCAATCTTCTTAAATTTGTGAGACCCCTTTTGTGCCCTAACATGTGGTCTATCCTAGAGAATGTACCATGAGCACTTGAAAAGAATATAGTCTGCTGCTTTAGGGTAAAAGGTTCTAAAGATATCAATTAAATCCAGTTAATCTAATGTGTCATTTAAGGCTATTGTTTTTTTTTGTTGTTGTTGTTAATTTTCTGTCTGGAGGCTCTATTCATCGATGTTACTTTGGTTTTAAAAACCTCTACTATTGTAGTTTTGCTGTTGATCTCGCCCTTTATGTCCATCAAAGTCTGCTTTATATATTTAGGTGCTCCTATTTTAGGTACATAGTTATTTATAATGGTTATATATTCCTGTTGGATTGCTCCTTTTATCATTATGTTGTGACCTTTTTTATCCCTTACTATACCCTTTGTTTTGAAGTCTATTTTGTCTGATATAAGAATTGCTACCCCAAAATTTTTTTAATTTCCATTTGCATAAAATAATTTTTTCCATACTTTTACCTTTAGTCTATGTGTATCTTTTGTTTTGAGGTGTGTCTCTTGTAGACAACATATGTATGGGTCCAATTTTCTTATCCATGCAGCTACCCTTTGTCTTTTGATTGGATCATCTAATCCATTTACATTTAAGATTATTATTAATATGTAGTTATTTATTGCCATATTATTTTTCAAACTATAGAAATGATCCCTGAAAGTATAGTCTTATTCAAATCTACATTCCTATTTTACTATTTTTTCTCTCTCTTTGTTCTGTTATGAACAGGCCCCTTAACATTTCTTGCAGCATTGGTTTGGTTGTAATAAATTCCTTGAGGTTTGTTTGTTTGTTTGTTTTTTGTTTGTTTGTTTGTTTGTCTGGGAAGCTTGTTATTTTTCCTTCAATTTTAAATGATAGCCTTTCTGGATAAAGAAAAAGTCTTGGTTGTATGTTCTTTTTCTGCATTACTTTGAATATTTCTTGCCATTGCCTTCTGGCCTCAAGTATTTCTATTGTGAAGTCAGATGTCATCCTTATGGGAGCTCCTTTGTAGGTAATTGACTTTTTTCCCTTGCAACTTTTAGTATATATTTTTTTATCTCTTAGCTTTGGTATTTTAATTATTATGTGTCTTAGTGTAGATTTCTTTGGGTTTCTCTTTAATGGAATTCTCTGTGCTTCTTAAACTTGTGTGACTTTTTCCTGCATCAATTTAGGGAAGTTTTGAGTTATGATTTTTTCAAGCAGGCTCTCTATCTTTTGTTCTTTTTCTTCTTCTTCCGGAACCCCTATGATGCAGATGTTGATTCTCTTTATGTTGTCACAGAGCTCTATTAGAGTTTCCTCAGACTTTTTGAGCCTCTTTTCCTTTTGCTGCTCTGCTTCCATGCTTTTGTTTATCTTGTCTTCTAAATTGCTGTTTTGATTCTCTGCTTCATCCAGCCTGGTTTTAATTCCTTCCAATGTAGTCTTCATTTTTGATCTTGTATTTGTCATTTTTGACTGGTTCTTCTTTCTTCTTTTTTATTTTAATATTCTTTTTTATTCTTGTTATCTCTTTTTTTATTGATTTTTAGAGAGAGGGGAGAGAGAGAGAAGGGGGAGGAGCAGGAAGCATCAACTCCCATATGTGCCTTGACCAGGCAAGCCCAGGGTTTCGAACCGGCAACCTCAGTGTTCCAGGTCGACGCTTTATCCCACTGCGCCACCACAGGTCAGGCCATTCTTGTTATCTCTTATTAGGTGCTCATTGTGTCCATCCATTGTTGCTCTAAGAACTTTGAGCATTCTAATAATCATTATTTTTAACTCTGCATATAGTAGTTTCATTATTTTCATCTCACTTAATTCTTTTCCTGGGGAATTCTCTTGTTGATTCATTTGGATTGCATTTCTCTGTCTTTCCATTTTGTCTATGTATACACTCCTCATTTGTTTGTGTTGTTTTTGAAGGTAGCTGAGTCTCATGTTGGCATTGTATGCCTCTAATTTTCAGTTGTGTTATTTCTAGGTCTTCTTGGATTGACATCAGCTCTTTGTAATCTGCTGTGGGCTACTTATTTGCTATCACTTTTCTTTTTTTGCTGTTTGTGTCAGCCTTTTCTATGTCTTAGCTGGGTCAGGTGTGAGGAGCCCTTTCTTAAGCCTCCAGTCTAATAAAGGTTGTTAGGTCCTGAACTGGTGCTTTCTGTATCTGGCTGCTGAATGTGCCTGCCCTATGCCTCTCTGTCTGGGAGCTAGTTCAGATCACTGGGGGGTCACTTCCTATGACTGGCTCTTATCAACCTTTGTAGAGCTACAGGCAATCCATACCTTGTGGCTGCCTCTTCTGGGCCCAGGTGCCATTGTAAATATCAGCTGTACTCCTAAGCTTGCTTTTATCTACTCTTGGCCTGGGGGAAGTTCCTTTATAAGTTCTAGTTCCCCTGAGATCTGCTTTCTGTTGTCTCTTATTGCTGGCTACATGTTGGGCTCAGTACTGTAATTCAGTGATTAGGTACAGTATTAAATTTGGCTTGCACCAGACATTTATTTATTTTTATTTTATTTCTTTTTTTTTTTTTTTAGCAATCAGTAGGGTGTAGTCACAGGGGTCCAGTGAGTGTGGCCTCTGTGCTCCCATTTTTTGGTTTGTTCACTGGGCTGCCACTGCTGTTGCTGCCTGGGACATTTGAACTCAGGTGTTGCTCATGCCAGCCCACTTCCAAGGCTTCTCCAACCTCCCCTGATGCTGAGGGCCAGCCTGCACTGTGGGCAAGTTTGCACATGGGCTTGGGCCTCCACAGCATCCACTGCAGCTTTTTCCCCCACAGATGGGCCCTCAAATGCCTGCTTGGACCACTTCCAGGACTGCCTCAGCCTCCGCTACTTCTGTGGGTGGGTCTGCATCTTCAGGGGGTTTGTGCATTGGCTCATAACTCCTTAGCAGCCACCATGGTTCCCAACTCTCAGCCAAACCAAGCATGCCAGCTTGGACCACCCCTAAGGTTGCCCAGCTTCCACTGCTGCTGAGAGTGCAACCCTGCCATTAGCAGGTTTGTGTGCTGGCCCAGATCTTGGCAGCAGCAGCCATGAGTTCCACCCTTGCCAAGGGCAAGTCCATGCTGCAGACAGGACTGTGTGTGAGTCTGGACTTCTGCAGTGGCCACAGCAGGTACCACCTCCACTGGCCAGCTTGTACATGCTCACTTGAACTGCCCTGGCCTCCACAGCCATGTCCTAGGTTGTGCAGCCATGCCCTGATGCCTCCAGCCAACCTGTCCCTGATAAGCACTCAGCAGCATGGGGGGGGTGACATAGCTTAAACCCCTGCACTCACTATTTGTGTCCCTAAAATGCTGCCTGCCTTTAAGTGCCTCTTTGTTCTAACTGGGGTATGTGAGCCTCCAGTGGACAGGGTAATTTCTTCTCTTTGCTGGTGATGCTGTTCTCAGGAAAATGTTCAATTTAGATTTGGGGGGTGAGTCAGCCCAGGGATTAGGGTGTTCATCCCTCAAAGTGTCTCCCCATGTGCCTCCAAGACTACTCTCTCCCCTGGAAACTACAGTCCTCCCAGTGCTCCCTGCTCCTGGATCTCTGGGAAGGTGGTTGTGAGCAAGGTTCTCTGTGCAGTCCCTTAAATACAGAGCCTGGGTCTAAGAATTTTGCATCCTTCCCTCAAACAGTATTTAGGCTATTTTCTCAGCCAAATATAGTCTGTAAACCCCTTTCAGGCTCCAGGGTTCTAGGTTGGGATTCCGGTTTTGGGGCTGAGTACTCACAACTCGCTGGGAGACCCTCCCCATTGTGAGAGTCCCTCCCAGCCACTGGGAAGTGGGAGTTGGAGCATATGCCGACATTGTGACCATCTTGTCCTCCTTTTTTAATTTGCTTTTGAATGGACAGATGAAAAAAAAATAAAAAAACAACTTACTTGGGTTATACTGCCCCAAAACTTTCAGGACAGTCCCCACCTTTTTGGTCAGGCTTTGGCACAGGACCTAAGGGACCT
Organism: Saccopteryx bilineata; assembly: GCF_036850765.1. NCBI lineage: Eukaryota > Metazoa > Chordata > Mammalia > Chiroptera > Emballonuridae > Saccopteryx > Saccopteryx bilineata. Next base: position 85,196,732 of record NC_089502.1, on the reverse strand, counting down.
ATCTCTTTTTTTTTTAATTTTAATAATTTTATTTTTTTAATGGGGTGACATCAATATGTCAGGATACATATATTCAAAGATAACATGTCCAGGTTATCTTGTTCAATTATATTGTATACCCATCACCCAAAGTCAGATTGTCCTCTGTCACCTTCTATCTAGTTTTCTTTGTGCCGCTCCCCCTCCCCCTTTCTCTCTCCCTCTCTCCCCTCCCCCCATAACCACCACACTCTTATCAATGTCTCTTAGTCTCACTTTTATGCTAGGGACCTATCTCTTGAAGGGGTGGCGATATGTCAATTATTTACTCATATGCTTCCCCACCAAAAAGCTAGGCCTCCAGCATATTACTGAGTGTCTAATTTTTTTTGAAGAATGAGGATACTAGAGAGAAGTCACAAATATTACGGCAGCAAGTAAATTATTTGAGACTTGCTCTCATCCTCAGAGAATGAAGGTTTTCCCCAGAAAGAGTGCATATCATAGAATAAATCCCTGTTTCCATTACCAAAAGCAGCTCCAAGCCTTCCTCAAACTGACAGGATACTGTTGACTGTGAATTCTAGGATACAAGAAAATAGTAAAACTTCTATACCAAACTCTCAGATCTGAGCTTGAAAAGAGCCCTCTACCGTGGGACAGGAAAGAAGAACAGGCATTCAGCCAACTAAGGGTAGCTCTAATGGAGGCATTTGCTTTCAGATTCCAAACCCAGGGAAACCTTTCTGATTGTATGTGACTGAAAAATAACAAGTAGCCTTAGGGGTTTTAACTCAAACTCTAGGGCCTTCCTAACAACCTATTGCATACCTCTCTAAAAATCTAGATTTAGTAGAAAAGGGATGGCCCCACTGCTTTAGTGTAGCAGTGGCAGCAGTGCTGCTGGCTGAGGAGGCATCTAAGATCACTCTTGGAAAAGAAATCATCCTTTATACTTTCCACCAAATAGACTTCCTCCTAGAGCATAAGGGACCCCATTGGCAGGAGAAAACTAAAGTACCAAGTGTTAATGTTAGAAAGATCTCAGATTAGAATAGAGCACTGTGCCACTCTAAATTCAGCCACCTTAATGCTCCTTCCAGGGGACACAGAGTCCTTCCACTCTTTCAGTGAAACCATGGATCAAACCTATGTTAGCAGGAAAGATTTGAAGGACTTTTCACTAGACAATGTAGATGAGGTTTGGTTCACAGATGGAGTATCTTTATCAGGGATGGGGTCTGCTATGCTGGGTATACAATTGTCACATCTCAACAAGTCATTGAGGCCCAAGCCTTGCCTCCTGTGACTTCTTCTCAGTCAGCTGAACTAATAGCCTTAACAAGTACCCTTGAACTAGGGGAAGAAAGAAGAATTAATATTTACACTGATCTTAAGTATGCACTTTTAGTACTTTATGCTCATGTCACTATCTGGAAAGAAAGGGCCAGAGATACCCCTATCAAGAATGGGTCTCAAATTCTCAAATTACTCCAAGCTCTAAACTTACCCAAGGAAATAGCAGTATACATTGCAAAGGACATCAAAAGGGAGCAAATGAACTAACTCAGGGAGATGTTTGCTGACATCTATTCTAAAAAAGAGCAGCTTCCACTCAAGATTTCCTTTTAGGGCCTTTAATTCCCATAGGGCTAGAGAAGGCCCTAACTCCTTGGTATACTCAGGAGGAAATTGAGTCAAATAACATGAATATATCAAAAATACTGAGGACTGGTACCAGCAGGAAGATATCATTGTACTTCCACAAGTCCTACAATGGAAGGTTATTAAAGGGCAGACATTGCACTATAGAACACATCTCTTGTTGATTTTTATATAAATATCACAGGTCAAGTTGAAGAGAGCACCAAGTAAATTATGGAACATGCTAATTGGTTACAGACTTACAGCTAACAGGGCATTAAAAATACCATTTGAAATTCTATACAAAATATGCTCTCTAAAATAACTTAGTTTCTTACTCTATGAGGTTCATTAACATCAATTCTCTTCTTATTACCTTTTGGTCCATGCATACAGTACTTGTCTCAGTGCTTTGTCTCTTCCAGGATCCAGGTAATCCAGCTTCAGATGGTGGTCATGAGGTGATTTTTGCTCATTTTCGCAATGGAAGACACAAACAGTCCTCTATATCTCATGGGAATTTAATTCTGCATTACCTAATCCTGTCCCATGTAGGGAATCACCCATCTAACCTTGAACCCTCTGTGGCTTGGATTGGAGAACTTGAGTTAAAAACTCTGAGTAAATGTTTCTTGGATGCAAACACCAAGAAACTGTGAGTGAGTGACCTTGTGCAGACACATAAGAATGCATGTGAAGGGGCTTTAGAAAATTAGCCTAGAGGTTCTAGATTGCCTCTTTCCTTGTGCTTGTTAATTAGCAAAAGAAAAAGAATGTACTGACCCAAATTAGCCCTTTCTTCATGTCAGCAAAATGGCCGTTAGTCATTCTTTCCCCTTATCACTTGGCCTCCCTCCCTTGTAATCCTGCTACCTCTTCTCTGCCTCTGATCAATAAAAGCTAGAGGAGAAAGAAATTTGGGTCTTCTTTGCTTCCCTTGGCAGGCCTCCCTCTCTCCCTCTTGACATAAGTTTTTGTCTTGAGTAAGTTTCTTCCATGTGACACTGGCAGTTCCCAGAAGGCTGGAATACTATAGTCCTGAACTGTCAACAAGAGGCTGGGGCCCATATGTCTATGCCCACAAACAACAGGAAGAAGTTACAGAAGTCAGACCTTACCCCTGCAACTTATCAAAAGCTTAACTCCAACTCTATTGGGAGAGAATGTTAGGTTAGAAAGTTAGTTAAACATGAGCCAGGACAGTCAATGCAAGTGGAGGGATAAATTGGCTCCATGCATTTTTAGTATGCAGGATCTACCTCATCACACCCAGACTGATGGTCTCCAGTTCTCTGACATGTTATTAGCCACATAGCAATACAATAAAGACAGAAAAATGAAAATAAACTGAAAAGAAAGAAAAAATTGGGCAGGGGAAAGTTCAGAAAGTAGAGTCCATAAATACCCAATTTCTGTAACAAATTACGTCATTTATTCTCATGAATGAGTTGCCTATTCAAGCCTCTCCGAGTGTATTTCTGCATGGTGAATGAACCCTGTAAAACCAGTAGCCAAGGCTACCATCACAGCTGCCTGGCCCATGTAGGTTCTCATTAGATTCAGACAGACGGTAATGAAATGACAGAGCCACAAACTGGTGGGTCATTATTTTTAATTCTAGCTTGCACCTGGCAGGCAAGTAAAAATACACACTGGGCTCCAAAACCCACTCATTCAGTGCTCACAAAGCTACTGACTTATCCAATTTTCCTAGAATCAAAGGTGCCTACCTCACCAGCCTCATTCTTCTTTGTTGCCCATCTGTTTCTCTCTGCACAAACTCTGCATTAACTGGCTTTTCTTTCAGCATTCCACCATATTAGATGCTTCTCCTGGCCTCCTACACATGGCCTTTTTCTGCTCTCTTTTCTCTGCTCTCTCCTGTAATGCTAATCTCAGGAACCAAGAGAGAGCAAGATCCCAGTCTTCCCCTCATTATAGTGTAGAAATCCAAACCTTTACTCCAACGTACAAACAAGGAAGTCTCTGATACAAAGTCACTTATCTGAGGCACAATGGGATTCCTCATGAGAGTGCACCACTCCACATCATGCAGTCAGTGAAGGGTGTGGAAAAAATCTTAGTCTTAAAACTAAGCCCTAGGCTATAACAACCCAGCCTGCTTACAGCCTGTCCCCCACACCCAATACAAATTATAAGCAAGCAAACATATATATCATATTTACAAATGTATTTGACCAACAAACCCTACTATACTTTATCCCTTGATTGAATTCTTTCTTTCAAGCAAGACAAGAATTGAGATTTCGTAGCTTTTCAGGTAACATTACCATGTTAATTGTTAAACATCTTATTCCTGCCTACATAAAAGAAGTTTAGTATGTACATTTTTACTTTTTATCCAATTTCAGAGATTTTCCTGCTTTTCTTGTCCTAGATCCTTACTCTATCACCAATCAATTTTATATAAACCCTTAATGTCTTTCCCTTTAATTCTGATGTAGAAAATAAGTTGTGAGATCACCATTTTCTGGAGCAGTTTCTCAATCTGTTGAAACTTTGCTTCTCAGCAATTCTGAACAGTTCGCCTCAAATAAATTCATTAAAAATTCTTACAGTTTTGGAAGTTTCTTTTTTTACAATGACAATTCACACTGGTTTAGGTCCAGAACCCTTTACCAAAAACTTCTACTAAATTAGGTTAAATTTTAAGTAATTTGGTACCAGGGCAGTTCCTATAAATCTCCATTTGAGCAAACTTGACTAATATTCTGCATTCCCTCACCCAAACACTCCCACTGGAACAACTTCTTTAGTAAGCAATTCCCACACCCAACTAACTAACCTCTTGCTAAGCCTTGCTCACAACACCATAAAAACTTTGATAATCAGACCCTTGGGGCTGAGGCAATTTTGGATTTAGCCCATCTGTTTGCAAATGCATAAATTAGTTTCTTATAAAATTTATTAGGTTTTGTGTATCCCTCCTTTGGCAATCTAACAGACACCTTTTAAAGTGCATAATTCAATGTTTTTTACTATGCTGACAAAGCTGTACAACCATCACCAAAATTCAAGTTTAGAATATTTTTATCAACCCAGAAGGATATCTGGAATATATTAGTCAATTTAATGTTAAGTTTAAAAATATTTTAGAAGGATTTAGTGACTTTATCAACATATGCCATACAGTAAATCAGGGGTCCCCAAACTTTTTACACAGGGGGCCAGTTCACTGTCCCTTAGACCGTTGGAGGGCCGGACTATAAAAAAACTATGAACAAACCCCTAAGCACACTGCACATATCTTATTTTAAAGTAAAAAAACGAAACAGGAACAAATACAATATTTAAAATAAAGAACAGGTAAATTTAAATCAACAAACTGACCAGTATTTCAATGGGAACTATGGGTCTGCTTTTGGCTAATGAGATGGTCAGTGTCTGGTTCCATATTTGTCAATGCTAGCCATAATAAGTAATATGACGCGCTTCCGGAGCCCTGACACGTGCGTCCCGCATCGCTGCGCTTTGTGGCGCCACCACATACAGCACACAGGCTGCATCCTGTGCTCTCTCACTGACCACCAATGAAAGAGGTGCCCCTTCTGGAAGTGCGGCGGGGGCCGCATGTGGCCCGCGGGCCGTAGTTTGGGGACCCCTGCAGTAAATCATTGAAATCATTGATAAAATCAATTTAGTAATTTAAAAAAATAATCAGCTTAGAGAAAACCATAATACTAGTTTGTTGTTTGGTTTCCATTCTTCACATGAGGCACCACTTGTTATTTGGTCCCTGTTCCTAACATGGAGCACCACTGTCATGGAAAAAATGACTACTCAGAGACCATATTGCCATTATACATTGTAATGTACCAAGGGACCTAGAGAAGACTGCCTCACAATCCCCTATACAGGTTTCATGAGATGGCTTTGACTCCCAGTTCTTGTGAGTATTTATTGATACACACAAAGAAAAGCAGAGATGATAATGAGAAAGCCAGGAAGCAGAGAAGAGAATGAGGAAGTCAGGAAGGGAAAATACATTACAGCAAATTAAAGGGTAAAGAAGTAGCTCAAATATCCCCACCTAGTGATTAATCAAAATTGCTAATTCTATCCCTATTGTGCTGCATTCAGTACTTGTGTCAATAAAGCCACTGTGGCTTCTGCGTCAGGGCACTAAACTTTATCCTTGTTCTATGTCTCTATTCAGGGCCTCTACACTAGCTAACACTGCCTTTGAACTTTTGTAAAATGATTTTTAATGAATAAGCTAAACAGAAAAATATATTATTATATTTGAAGATTCATGAAAAAATAAAGAATGTGGAAGAAGTCTTCTCTTTCATTCAGGAACAGAAAGAATAAGGAGACAATTGCAAAAGACTGAATTTTTTTTTGAGAGAGAGACATGCAGATAGGGACAGACAGAAAGGAAGGAAGAGAGATGGGAAGTATCAACTAATAGTTGCAGCACCCTAGTTTTTCATTGATTGCTTTCTCATATGTGCCTTGACCGAGGGGGCTACACCAGACCAAGTAACCCCTTGCTTAAGCCAGTGACTTTAGGCTTAAGCCAGTGACCTTGGTCTTCAAATCAGCAACCTTTGGGTTCAAGCCAATAACCAGATTTATATAATCCCATACTCAAGCTAGCAACACCTTGCTCAAGGTAGTGAGCCCATGATCAAGTCAGTGACACGGTGATTTCAAATCTGGGGCCTCAACATTTCAGCTTGACAATCTCTCCACTGTGTGAATGCCTGGTCAGGCAAGACTGAATAAATTTAAATATTCCTTTATCTCCACCTGAGAATTGGGAAGTTTATGTGTTCATCTAACCAAATAACTGGAGGAAATCAATGTGATTTTCTATATAAGCATATGTTGAAAACAGAATATAACAAAGGCAGCTGTGTGTGTGTGTGAGAGAGAGAGAGAGCATGAGAGAGAGAGAGAGAGAGAGAGAGAGAGAGAGAGAGAGAAAGATGGAGTGGACAGACAGAGAAACAAAGACAAGAAGGGAGAGAGATGAGAAGCATCAACTCATAGTTGTGGCACCTTAGTTGTTCATTGATTGCTTTCTCATATGTGCCTTGACTGGGGGCCTCCAGCTGAGCCTGTAGCCCCTTGCTCAAGAGAGGGACCTTGGGCACAATCCAGCAATCTTTGGGATTCATCCAGTGACCATGGGGTTGTGTCCATGATCCCATGCTCAAGCCAGTGAGACCATGCTCTAGCTGGTAAGCCTGAACTCTAGCCAGTGACCTTGAAGTTTCAAACCTGGATCCTCAGTATCCCAGGCTAATGGAATAACCACTGTATTACCACTTAATTAGGTAAAGGCAGCCATTTTTATGAACAAAATTCTTTCTTCCAAAATGTATATGTTAAAATGCCAACACCCAATGTGACTATATTTGAAGATAAAACCTTGCTGGAGAGAATAAGTTTGAATGAGTGGGAACATGATCCAATATAATTGGTGTCTTTATAAGGAGGAAAAGAAACATGAGGGGAAGCATACACAGAGAAAAAAGTTCATGTGAGGCTGCAATGAAAGGGTAGCCATCTAAAATCTAGGGAATGAAGCCTCAGGAAAACCAAACCGCTGAAATGTTAATCTTCTTAATCTTGAATTATCAGCCTTCACATAACAAGAAGAAATTACTGGGGTTTTTTTTCTTGTTTGTTTTTATAAAATTAAATTTAATGGGGTGACATTGATCAATAAGAGTACATAGGTTTGGTAAGCATTTCTATATCATTTTAAATTTTTATTGTACTCTGTGCCCATCACCCAAAATCAATTTATTTTCTGTCACCATACATTTGTCCTTTACTTTCTTTTACATCCCCCTCCCCCTGGTAACCTTTTCAGTTTTTAAAAATGTATTTATTTATTTATTTATTTATTTATTTATTTATTTATTTATTTATTGTGTTTACATAGATTCTAGTGTCTCCCCAAAAGCATCCCCCCCCTCCACCATATTCCCCTCAACATTCCCCTCATTTCTCTCCTAACAGCTCCCTTCCCCCTTCCCTTTAGGTTTAATTCCATTCCTCAGTTCACATTGTTCCTTGGATTCCTCAAATGAGTGAGGTCATATATTTTTCTTTCTCTGCCTGGCTTATTTCACTCAACATAATAGTTTCCAGGTCCATCCAAATTGTTGCAAAATGTAAAATTTCCTTCTTTTTCATGGCCCTATAGTATTCCATTGTATATATGTACCACCACTTTTTAATCCACTAATCCACTGACAAATACTTGGGCTGTTTCCAGATCTTTGCTATTGTGAACAATGCTGCCATAAATATGGGGGTGCATTTCTTTTTATCTGTCAGTGATATGGTGTCCTTATAGCAATATGGGATATATTGCTATAAGTGAGATGGCTGGGTCAAAGGGCAGTTCCATTTCTAATTTTTTGAGAAATCTCCATACTGTTTTCCACAGTGGCTGCACCAGTCTGCATTCTCCACATCCTCACCAGCACCTATTGTGTGTTGTTTTGTTAATGAGCGCCATTTTGACTGGTGTGAGTTGGTATCTCATTGTGGTTTTAATTTGCATTTCTCTAATAATTAGTGAGTTGAACATTTTTTTCTTCTGTCTATTGGCCATCTGTATGTACTCTGGAGAAGTGTCTATTCATTTCTTGTGCCCCTTTTTTGATTGGATTATCTGTCTTCCTGGTGTTGAGTTTTACAAGTTCTTTATAAATGTTGGTTATTAACCCCTTATCAGATGTATTGTTGAATATGTTTTCCAATTGTGTGGTTTGTCTTTTTATTCTGTTCATATTATCTTTAGGTGTGAAAACCTTTTTAGTTTGATATACTTCTATTTGTTTGTTCTGTATTTTATTTCACTTGCCTGTGGAGATAAATCAGCAAATATATTGCTGCGATAGATGTTGGTGAGTTTACTGCCTATGTTTTCTTCTAAGATGCTTATGATTTCAAAACTTATATTTAAGTCTTTTATCCATTTTTAGTTTATTGTTGTGCGTGGTGTAAGTTGGTGGTCAAGTTTTATTTTTTTTTTCAGGTTGCTGTCCAGTTATCCTTACACCATTTGTTAAAGAGACTGTCTTTACTCCATTGTATGCTCTTATGTCCTTTGTCAACTATTAGGTGTCCATAAAGGTGTGGGTTTATTTTGGGGTTCTCTGTTCTGTTCCATTGATTTATATGCCTATTCTTGTGCCAGTACCAAGTTGTTTTGAGTACAATGGAATTGTAATATAACTTGATATCAGGGAGTGTGATACTCCTCATTATTCTTCTTTATCAAGATTGCTGAGGCTATTCGTGTTCTTTTTTTTGGTTCCATATAAATTTTTGAAATATGTGCTCTATATCTTTGAAGTATGTCATTGGTATTTTAATTGGTTTTGCATTGAATTTATAAGCTTCTTTGGGTAATATAGATATTTTAATAATGTTTATTTTTCTAACCATGAACATGGTATATGCTTTCACTTGTTTGTGTCTTCCTTGATTTCTTTTATCAATGTTTTATAATTTTCTGGGTACAAGTCTTTGACCTCCTTGGTTAAATTTACTTCTAGGTACTTTATTTTCTTTTATTGCAATAGTAAAGGGGATTGCTTCCTTAATTTCTCTTTCTGACATTTCACTGTTTGCGTATAAAAATGCCTCTGATTTCTGAGTATTAATTTTATATCCTGCCACTTTGCTGAATTCATTTATCAGATCCAGTAGTGTTTTGACTGAGACTTTAGGATTTTCTATATACAGTATCATATCATCTGCAAACAATGATAGTTTTACTTCTTCTTTTCCAATTGGGATGCCTTTTATTTCTTCTTCTTGTCTGATTGCTGTGGCTAGGACTTCCAGTACTATGTTGAATAAGAGTGGTAAAAGAGGTCACCCCTGCCTTGTTCCTGATTTTAGGGGAATTACTTTTAGTTTTTGTCCATTAATTATGATGTTTGCTGTGGGTTTGTCATAAATGGCCTTTATCATGTTGAGATATGTTCCCTGTATTCCCACTTGCTAAGAGTTTTGATCATAAATGGGTGCCGGGTTTATCAAATGCTTTTTCTGTATCTATTGAAATTATGTGGTTTTTTTCCCTTTCTTTTGTTTGATTTATTTACGAATGTTGTACCATCCTTGCCTCCCCAGAATAAATTCCACTTGATCATGATGTATGATATTTTTCATATATTACTAGATCCAGTTTGTCAATATTTTGTTGAGTATTTTAGCATCTGAATTTATCAGGGATATTGGCATATAATTTTCTTTCTTTGTGTTGTCTTTGCCTGGTTTTGGAATCAAAATTATGCTTGGCTCATTAAAGGAGCTTGGAAGTCTTCCTTCCTCTTAAATTTTTTGAAATAGCTTGAGAAGGATAAGAGTTAGTTCTTCTTTGAATATTTGCTAGAATTCACCAGTGAAGCCATCAGGCCCAGGGCTTTTTTTTTGAGGGGGGGGAGCTTTTTGATAACTGCTTCGATCTCATTTGTTGTAATCAGTCTGTTTAGGTTTTCTAATTCTTCCAGATTGATTTTTGGAAGATTATGTTTTAAGGAGTTTGTCCATTTTACCTATGTTGGTTAATTTTGGGGCATACAGTTCTTTATACTATTTTCTTACAATATTTTGTATTTCTGTTGTATCAGTTGTTATTTCTCCACTCTCAATTCTAATTTTATTTATTTCAGTCTTCTCTCTTTTTTAATTGGTGAGTCTCATTAAAGGTTCATCAATCTTGTTTACCCTTTCAAAGAACTAGCTCTTGGTTTCATTGACTCTTTGTATTGTTATTTTTTAGCATCTATATCATTTATTTCCACTCTGATCTTTATTATTTCCTTCCTTCTACTATCTCTGAAATTTTCTTGCTGTTTTTTTTTTAGTTCTTTTAGATGAATGGTTAGGTTGTTTATTTGAGCTTTTTCAAACTTCTTAAGGAATGCTTAAGATTCTAAAGATATACACTAAATCTAGTTGATCTAGTGTGTCCTTTAAGTCTGCTGTTTCTTTGTTAATTTTCTTTCATTAGGATCTATCTAATAATGTTAGTGGGGTATTGAAATCTCCTACTATTATAGTATTGCTGTTGATCTCGCCCTTTATATGCATCAAAGTGTGCTTTATATATTTAGGTGCTCCCATATTAGGTGCGTAGATATTTATTATGGTTATATCTTCCTGTTGGATTGCTCCCTTTATCATTATGTAGTAATCTTCTTTATCTCTTACTATGGCCTTTGTTTTAAAGTCCATTTTGTCTGATATAAGTATTGCTACCCTAACTTTTTTTTTCATTTCCATTTGCATGAAATATTTTTTTCATCATTTTATCTTTAGTCTATGTGTATCTTTTGTTTTGAGGTGTAGACAGCATATGTATGGGTCTTGTTTTCTTATTCATGCAGCTACTCTATGTATTTTGATAGGATCATTTAATCCATTTACATTGAAGGTTATTATTGATATGTAATTGTTTATTGCCATTTTGTTGTTTAAAGCTATATTCCTCTTTTGCTGTATTCTTTACCTCTTTTGTTCTGTTTACAACAGGCTCCTTGACATTTCTTGCAGCCTTGGTTTGGGTGTAGTGAACTGCATGAGTTGTTGGTTTTTTTGTTTTGTTTTTTTTGTCTGGGAAGCTTTTTATTTCTCTTTCGATTTTAAATGATAGCCTCGCTGGATAAAGTAGTCTTGGTTGTAGGTTCTTGTTTTGCATTACTTTGAATATTTCTTGCCATTCCCTTCTAGCCTCAAGTGTTTCTGTTGAGAAGTCAGATGTCATTCTACAGGGGCTCCTTTGTAGGTGCTAGCTTTATTTTCCTAGTAGCATTTAATATTTTCTCTTTATCTCTTAGCTTTGCTATTTTATTTTATTTTATTTCTAATTAAATAAATTTTTATTTTAATGGGTTGACATCAATAAATCAGGGTACATATATTCAAAGAAAACATGTCCAGGTTATCTTGTCATTCAATTCTGTTGCATAACCATCACCCAAAGAGAGATTGTCCTCTGTCACCTTCTATCTAGTTTTCTTTGTACCCCTCCTCCTCCTCCTTCCCCTCCCCCTCCCCCTCTCCCTCCTCCCCTCCTCCTGCCCCCTGTAACCACCACACTCTTGTCCATGTCTCTTAGTCTCGTTTTTATGTCCCACCAATGTATGGAATCCTGCAGTTGTTTTTTTTCTGATTTACTTATTTTACTCCGTATAATGTTATCAAGATCCCACCATTTTGTTGTAAGTGATCCGATGTCATCATTTCTTATGGCTGAATAGTATACCATGGTGTATATGTGCCACATCTTCTTTATCTAGTCTTCTATTTTTTTTTACAGTGATTAAAGCCTTTAAGCAAACTCTTGGCCAATACAGCAAGAATCCATAAAAGAGTAGTGTCCTTAACATGTTCACCAAGTCCAAGTTGGCCCCAACACCATGCCAAATCCCTGAAAAATGCAACCCAACCCCATTTCAGTCTGTTAGGAGATGTCACAAGGAGCAGGAATCCAGTAAAAGTCCACATCCAGGAAAAGTTCGCATGACACTGGAATTGTTGTCACAATTCTATACTTTGCAGCTCACATCCAAGTCCCAATGACCACTGCTTCTAGCTGGTAATGATTCAGGTAGACTGAAAAGCCATCTGCAGCATGTGTGGATATGGAGCTTCTGTTCTCCTCTGCCTGGAGAGGTGAGACCAGGTTGCTTTTCCCTGGAGCTCTGTGACTGTGGCTTGGTAAAGAGAAGCTTGGGATACACTAAGCTGGGTGGCAAAGGTAGACTATTTTAATTATGATTTATCTTGGTGTGTATTTCTTTGTGTTTCTCTTTAATGGAGCTCTCTGTGCTTTTTGAACTTGTGTGACTTTGTCCTTCATCAATTTAGGGAAGTTTTCAGCTATGATTTGATTGAACAAGGTTTCTAACCTTTGTTCTTTCTCTTCTTCTTCAGGAACTTCTATGATGCAGATGTTGTTTCTCTTTAGATTGTTACAGAGCTCTCTTAGAATTTCCTCAGATTTTTTTATTCTCTTTTCTTTTTGCTACTCCACTTCCATGTTTTCATTTATCTTGTCTTCTGAATCACTGATTTGATCCTCTGCTTCTTCCAGCTTGCTATTAATTGCTTCTAGGTAGTCTTCATTTCAGATATTGTATTTGTCATTTCTGACTAATTCTTCTTTATTATTTCAATTTTTTAATACTTGTTATTTCTTTATTTATGTGCTCACTGTGACCATCTATTGTTGTTCTAAGATCTTTCTGCATTCTAATAACCATTATTCTAAACTCTGCCTTTGGTAGTTTGCTTATATCTGTCTCACTCAGCTCTTTTACTGAGAGTTTCTCTTGTTGAGTTGTTTGGATTGCACTTCTCTGTCTTCCCATTTTCTTGGTGTTTCCCTGGACTTCCTTGATTGAGGCCTGAGGCAGGTCAGTGGGAGTCACTGCCTGTGACTGGTTCTTATCCACTTTTTGGGAGCTACAGTTTATTCAGATCTTGTGGCTACCTTTGCTGGGTCCAGGTGCCATTGTAAATATAAGCTGCGCTCCTAGGCTTGCTTTTATCTACTCTTGGCCTGGGAGAAGTTACTTTAAAAGTTCAAGCTTCCCTAAAATCTGCTTTCTGATGTCTTTTATTGCTGGCTACTTGTTGGGCTCAGCATTGTAATTCAGTGGTTAGGTATGGTATTAGATGTGGCCTAGTTCTTTGCTTCAGCTGTTTTTCTATCTAGACATTTTAGCTCCCATTTTGTGTCTACCAGGCCACCTCCGCTATTGCTGCCCAGGGCTTTTGGGCTCAGGCGCTGCTGGCTCCAGCTCACTTCCACAACCGCTGCTGCCCTGGTTGAGCTTGCCTGTGCCCAAGCGCCCATTTGGACCATTTCCGGGACTGCCTCCATGGGCTTAGATTTCAGCAGCCACATCAGAGGTCATGTGCACCCTCTCAGATCTCTGCTGAGGTTACCCATGCTGACATTACTGCTGAGGGCATGTCCACACATTGAGCAGCTTTGTGTGCTGCTTGGGTTCATGCAGTAGCTGGCATGACTTCCTCTGTTGCTAGTGGACTTGCGTGTGTGCCTGCACTGCCCCACTGTGGCTCTGCCTCCACTCGGATCACTGCCAAAGGTGCGCCCAGCCCCAGGCCTGTTTGCGTGCCTGCCCAGCTCCCAGTGCCTGCCAGGTGACTTCCACTGTTGCCCATAGACTTGTGCGCACATCTGCGCTTCCCCACTCAGTTGCCACTGGGGCTCCACCTCTGCTTGGATCATGCCAAGAGTGCACCCAGCCCCCTGCTGGCTTTTGTGCCTGCCTGGCTCCCCACGGCTGCCAAGCAACTTCTGCCTTCACTGGAGGGCTCGCATGTGCCTGTGCATTACCCTTCTGTTGACTCTCTGGCCTCTGTGTTCGCCTAGGGTGGGCCACTCAGGGAGCAGGGGTGTATGTAAGCCCAGGCGTCCCCAGCGGCAATGGTGGTCCAGGGCTTTGTGGGCCAGCCTGCACATGCTTACTTGAACCTCTACAGCCATGCCTTGCTTCCTCTGGCTTGTCTGCTGTGGGTAAGCACCCAGCATTTCAGTGGGTGGTGTAGCTTAGACTTCTGCACACCTTATTTGTGTCCCTAACATGGCGCCTGGCACTAAGCGCCTTTGTTCTAACTAGGATAGAGGAGCCTCTGGTGGACAGGGCACTTACTTTCCTCTGCTGGTGATGCTGGTTCACTTTAAATCTGGGCAGTGACTCAGCCCAGGGGTTAGGGTGTCCTCCTGGAGCCCTGGGAAAGTCGCTGTGAGTGAGGTTCTCTGTGCAGTTTCTTTAATACAGAGCCTGAGTCAGAGTCCTGCCTCTTTCCTTCAAACTGTGTCCAGGCTTTTTTCTCAGCGAAATATAGTCAGTCAGACCCTTCCCAGCTCCAGGGCTCTATGTTGGGTTTCCAGTTTTAGAGATAAGGACCTGCAACTTGCTGGACAGCCCTCCGTTCGTGAAAATTCTTTCTGGGTGCCACTCCAGTACCGGGAGTGGAGTAGCATTTTCTGTGTCTTTGCCCCTCCTACCAGATTCCGTGTGAATTCTTTGGTGGTTCTTGGTTGTTGAATCCTCCTAGTTCAGTCCAAAGTTTATCTTTTACAATGAGTGTTCTCAGATTTAAGTTGTAATCCATCTTGGTTCTGGGATGCAGGAGTTGGTGTGTCTGCCTACTCCATGGCCATCTTTGAACTTCAACCATTTCACTTTAATCTATGTCCATAAGTGTTAGATTTATATACTAGTTATGTGGTAAAATAGCTTTTTTATATTTACTTCTCTCACTTACTATGATGTTCCGAAGGTCCATCCATGTTGACCTAAATGGCAATGTGTCAAAATTTGTTATGATTGAGTAGTATTCCATTTATATATGTGCTACATCTTTTTTATCCAATCCTCTATGAAAGGACACTTCAGTTGTTTCCATGACTTGGCCAAACTAATTAATGTTGAAATGAACATGGTGGTGCACATGTTTGCATATCAATGTTTTCAAGTTTTGGGGGTACACACCCTGTAGAGTGATTGTTGGGTCATATAATAGTTTCATTCTAAATTTTTTGAGGAACCATCATACTTTTTTCCATAATGGCTATACCAGTTTACATTTCTGCCAGCAACAAATAAAGGTTCCTTTTTCTTCATAGCTTCTCTAACACTTGTTATTACCTGTCCTGTTGATAACAGCCAATCTAACAGGTGTGAAGTGACATCTTATTGTGATTTTGATTTCCATTTCTCAAATGGGTAGTGAAAATGACTGTTTCATATATCTATTTGGTGTTTGTATGTCTTTTTGAGAGAATTCATTGTTGAGGTCCTCTCTTCATTTTTACTTTACTTTATTGATTTTAGAGGAAGAAAAAGAGAGAGAGAGAGACAGATAGAAACATTGATCTCTTCCTGTATGTGCCCTGACCAGGGATTGAACTGGAAACCTTGATAAGATGCTTTAACCAACAGAGCTATCCAGCCAGGGTTCCCTTTCCACTGTTTGATTTGATTGCTTTTTTGTTACTGAACTTTGTAAGTTCCTTATATATTTGAGTTATTAACACTTTCTTAAACTGACTTTTGTGAATATCAGCTCCCATTTGGTTTGCTGTGTTTTTGTTTTGTTGTGCAAAATTTTTCTAGTTTCATAGAGCCCATTCTTTTTCATTTTTTTCTTTTTGCCTTTACTTTCCTTTGGGTGAAATTCACAAAATCTTCTCTATGGCTAAGGTCCACAACTTTAGTACCTTTGTTTGCTTTTATGAAATTTATTGTTTAAAATGTTATATTTTGGTCTTTGATCCATTGTGAATTAATATTTGTTGAGGGGGACAAGATGTAGTCAATTTTTACTCTTTTGCATTTAGCTACCCAATTTTCCTAGTACCATTTATTGAAGAGGCTTTCTTTTCTCCATTGTTTGCTTTTGGCTTTTTGTGTGAAAGATGATTTGTCCATACAGATGTGGTTATATTTCTAAGCTCATAATTATGTCCAATTGGTCTATATGTCTGTTTTTCTGCCAATACCATGTTATTTTGATTATCATAGATTTGTTGTAAAATATGAAGTTAAATAGTGTGATATGTACAGCTACATTATTTTCTCAGGCTTGCTTTAGCTATTTGGGTTTTTATGGTTCAATAAAAACCTAGTGATTTGTTTTTCTATTTCTTTAAAAAATGACATTAGATTTTAATGAGGACTGTATTAAATTTGTATATTGCTTTGAGTAGCATGGCCATTTTAACTATGTTGATTCTTCCAATCCATAAACATAGAGTATTTTTTCATTTCATTGTGTCTTTTTTTTATTTCTTTCAATAATGCATTGTAGTTTTTAGTATATCTATTGATCAGCAAAATTAGGGGATATTAGAAAATGAATATAAAGCAATAAAATATCCACTAATTTTGGTGAGCAGTATAGGTCCTTCACAACTTTTGAAAAGTTTATTTCTAGTTATTTAATTTTTACAACTGTAATTTTTTTCAGTCATTTAAAAATTTTTTAATATTGCCATATCAGAAAGCACTAATCATTTGTATACTGGTTTTGTATCCTGAGACTTTATTGTATTTGTTTACTGTTTTTTAATATATTTTGCTGGAGTCTTTGGGGTTTTTTTATATACATGATCATGTCATCTGCAAAAATTGATGCCTTTGTTTTTTTATACCAATATATATATATTTTTTGTCATGCTTGATTGCTCTGGCAAAACTTTCAGTACTGTTGAACAAGAGTGGAGAGGGCCTTGTCTTGATTCTGATTTGAGAGAAAAAACCTTTTGTCTTTCACCATTTAGGATGATATTGGTTGATTGTTTGTCATATATGGCCTTCATTATACTATTTTCCTTTTATACCCATTTTATTCAATGTTTTAGACATTAATAAATGTTGTATCATTGATTTTTTTGTGTCTATTGCTAAGATCATATGTTTTTTTCTTTTGCTTGTTGGTCTGTAGTTTTCTTTTTTTTTGTGTTGTCCTTGCCTGGTTTTTGTATGAGGTTGTGTTCACCTCATAAATGTGTTAGCAAATATTGCTTCTTCTTTCATTTTTTGAAAGACTGAGAAAAGTTAGTACCAAATTTTGAATGTTTGGTAAACTTACTAGCATAGACATTTGTTCCTGGAATTTTACACATGGGGAGGTTTTTGATAGTTGTTTCTATTTCCTCCCTGCTAATAGGTCTATTTTATTTCCATTTTTTCATGACTCAGTTCAGGAAGACTGTAAAGTTCTAAAGATTTACAATATTTCCCCATGTATAAGATGAACCCTCTTTCAAAATAATTGAGTTCTAAAAACTGGGTGCACCCTATATAGTGGTAGATTTTTTACCTTGATTTCCCACTTTTTAGTGCTTGTCTTTGATGTCACACCTTGCGGTTTGACATCCCAGCTCCAACCACTTGATATCAGCATTAACAAACCCTTCAAAGCTGCCATGAGAGATGAATAAAACCAATGGATGAAGTCTTCTGGGAACAATTTGACACCAGCAGGAAAAGTGAAGAAATCAACTATAGAAGAAGTTTGTACCTGAGTGAAAAGATCCTGGGATAATATCAAGATTGAGATTGTTGTTAAGTCATTTAAGAAGTGTGGCATTTCAAATGCGATAGATGGAACTGAGGATGAGATAATATATGAAGACAGTGATTCATCATCAGACACAGATGAGGACAAACTAATGGATGGGAGTTTTGACAGTGATGAGGAGTTCTTTGAATTTTATAATGAATAAAACTCGAGTTCAATAACTTTATGTAATACATTTATTTTCAAGTTTCAGGTCCCAAAATTAAGGTGTGTCTTATACATAAGAGCATCATATACATCAGGAATACAGCACTCATTTCTTCTAGATTTTTTTAGTTTGTTGGCATATACTCTTTCATAGTGTTCTAGTATGATCATTTGTATATCTATGATGTCTGTGGTAATTTCACCTCTTTTATTTCAGATTTTGTTTATATGAATTCTTTCTGTGTTTTCTTTAGTGAATCTAGCCATAGGTTTTTTTTAACTTTATTGATATTTTCAAAATACCAGCTCTTTGTTTTATTAACTATTTTTATAGTTTTTTGTTTGTTTTCTATTTTATTTAGCTCTGCTCTAATTTTTACTATTTTCTTTCTTCTGATGACTTTGGGTTGCCTTTGTTTATTTTTTCCCCTAGTTTCTTAAGATGAGATATTAGGTTGTTTACTTGGGATCTGTTTTGTATATTGAAATAAGTCTGTAATTATATAAATTCTCCTTTTATTATTGCTTTTTCTGCATCCCAGGAGTTTTAATATATAATGTTGTGATTCTTATTTGTTTGTAGATCTTTTGATATCTGCTTCTATTTGTTTTTTGACCCAGTCCTTTTTAAAAGTGTGTAATTTAATTTTCATATTATTAAGGGTGTTTTTTACTTATTTTTTGTAGTTTTATTCTATTTTCAATACCTTATGGTTAAAGAATATGCCTGATATAATTTCAATTTTTTGAATTTGTTGAGGTTAATTTTTTGGTTCAAATTGTGTTGTTTAAACACTGGTTGGTTGTATTGTAATATAGCAGCAATAGTAATCTAATACAGTTGTAAAAACAAAAATATTTACATTTCTTAAATAAAATGTCTTTAGCATGGACACAACCTGATTCTTTTAAAGAATCTCAGTCCTAAAGAGGCTCTAAACTTGAAATAGCATAAATTGTGTGGAAACTTGTAAATTATATCAAATAATGTTTAATAGAGTGTTTTTACTAGGTAATGCAGCAGAGAGAAAGTATCAAAATTAAGTGAGAACATAATTAAAGAATTAAATTTTTTAGTTAAGAAAACTTCTAAATGAGGTATTTTTCTCAAATCACAGTTTTTACTCATTTAATAGGTATTTGAGAGCCTACTTTGTGTTTATATTCTATGCTAGTCACTAGAGATACAGAAATAAAGTCAATCCAGTAACTAAGTTCACAAAACATACAGCATAGTGAGGGAAATAAAAAAATAAACAGATAAAGCACATAAAAAAACAATTACAATTTGTGTTGAGGTCATATAAAATAAATAAAGTTAATATAAATATAACATCAAACACTATTTATTTTATTTTAGCAAGAAACAGAGAGATAAAGACAAACAGAGACAGACAGACTGGAAGGGAGAGAGATGAGAAGCATTGACTCATAGCTGTGGCACTTTAGTTGCTCATTGATTGCTTTATTATATGTGCCTTGACTAGGGGGCTCTGAGCCAGTGTCCCCTTGCTAACATCAGTAATTTTCTGTGTCAAGCCAGTGACCGTGGGGTCATGTCTATGATCCCATGCTCAAGCTAGTCACCCTGCACTCACTGTGGTGAGCCCTTGTTCAAGCAGGATGAGCTCACTCTCAAGCCAACAACCTCAGGGTTTTGAAACTGGGTCCTCAGTGTCCCAGGTAGACACTCCACCCAATGCACTACCACCTGTTCAGATAAGTATTATTTTAAATATGAGGTTTAACAAGTGCTTTTTTTTTAAGAATTCTAGGTAAATAGTAAGTATAGTATGGCCTTGTAAAGAATGGAGGAAAATATTTTCTGCTCAGAATGAAGATACCAGATTACTACAGGGTGTGATAAAGCTCTAGATGTGCATTTGAGAATGGATACAGCCCCAAGAAATCTGGAAATTGAATATATATACACTCTACACTCTTAAATGGTAGAAAACCTGTTGAGAGGGGAATTTCTCAGTTTGTACAGAATAGCATGAGTTATCAAAAGTCAGGGATTATGAATAATTAGATGTTAAATGTTGAAGAACCACCCCTTGGGAAGTCTTAGGAAGCATACTATAAAAGTTATAAACATTTTAAAAAGAACATTCAGAAGCTAGGTTGAAGAGACACTGGATAAATCTAGAATTGATAAATAGATAATAATAATAATAAGTTATAACTTATAAAATCAATATACTTACATTGATATAAAATATAAATAAATGCAAAAATAGAGTAGCAAAGAAAATAACTATTTTCTTTCATACAGTGAAACATGCAGTAAATATAAAAAATTGAATTACAAAATCAACATCAGGCGGAAAATAGCAATTGATTTTAAAATTATTGGGTAAAGTTTAAGAATGAGATTTTATGTAGTTTAAAATATCAATTTATAAAATACTTAAAAGTACTTATAGAGTGGAGAAGCTGGCAGCAACCTCTTTAACCATGTGACTAGTGAAGTGATAAAAGTTGCCACCACAAGAAATAAGCAAATATTTATTATTTATTTGCACTAAGAAGAAATAAATTTTATGACAGAGACCCTGGCCAAAAACATTTAACCAAGAACTAAAAATAGGAAACAAAAAAGACTTAACTCATGACCTTAGGATTCTTTGCTAAAAAGGATATCATTGGGACAGATATTAAATGTTGAATGAAGTTTCTGAGAACCTAATATACAAGAGATTCTTTCTACTATCCTTAAAGCTTTTCTGCCATTTGATTTTTTTTTTTTACCAAAAATTAGAACTCTGCTGAAGTAATTTTTTAATAAATTCAGTGTTGCTAAACCATCAGTGCATGGGGGAAAGCTGGAGATTCAATTTGTACAGGGCTTTGTAAGCTAGGATAAGGCATGTAAAATTTACTCTAAGATCACTAAGAAACCACTGAAAGGTTCTAAGCTAAGGTATGATAAATACTGCTTTGGAAGAACACACAGATGGCTAACAGACACATGAAAAGATACTCAAATTCACTAATTATTTATTTTATTTTATTTTTTGTATTTTTCTATAGTGGAAACGGGGAGAGACAGTCAGACTCCCGCATGCGCCCGACTGGGATCCACCTGGCACGCCCACCAGGGGCGATGCTCTGCCCACCAGAGGGCGATGCTCTGCCCCTCCAGGGCGTCACTTTGCCATGACCAGAGCCACTCTAGCGCCTGGGGCAGAGGCCAAGGAGCCATCCCCAGCGCCTGGGCCATCTTTGCTCCAATGGAGCCTTGCTGCGGGAGGGGAAGAGAGAGAGAGGAAGGAGAGGGGGAGGGGTGGAGGAGCAGATGGGCACTTCTCCTGTGTGCCCTGGCCAGGAATCGAACCCAGGACTTCTGCACACCAGGCTGACGCTCTACCACTGAGCCAACCAGCCAGGGAAAATTTCACTAATTATTAGAGAAATATAAATAAAAATAAAAATTAGTTATTACTTTACACCTGTCAGAATGGCTATCAGCAATAAATTTACAAACAAGTATTGATGAGGATGTGAAGGAAATGGAACTCTGATGCACTATTGGTGGGAATGCAGATTGGCCACTGTAGAAAAAAATATAAAAGTTTCTTTAAAAATTAAAAATGGAATTGCCATATGGCCCAGCAATTCTGCTCCTGGGTACTTATGGCCCAGCAATTCTTCTCCCAGGTACATATTAAAGAAACACCAAACAATAATTCAAAATGACATAGTCAATTAGATAAAAAAGATGGAACACTATTCAGCTATAAAAAGGAATGAATTCTTATTGTTTCAACAACATGGATGGAACTAGAGGGTATTATGCTAACTGATACAGTGAACACACTGAGGGTTGCCAGAAGGGGTAGTGGGAGGAATTGGTGAAAAATTGTGAAGCAGGTAAGAAGTTATAAAATAGTCATGGGATGTAAAGTACAATACAGGAAATATATTTAATAATTTAATAATATTGTAATAATTGTGTATGTTGATAGGTGGGTACTGGAATTATAAGGAGGATCATTTCATAAATTATTTGTTTAACCACTCTGTTGTACTTCTGAAAGAAGTATTTAAAAGTACTCTTTTTGGTACTATTGAAGAATATAGTATAAGAGAGATGAGAATGCAATCAAGGTGATTAGAGATGAGGATTTGCAGTTCATCATGTGAGAAGTGATTGTGGCCTTCATTAAAACAGAAGAAGTATGAGTTGAGCAAGAGTTGGAAAGTAGAATAGACAAGGAATAGTGATAGAAGAAGATAGCCAAAAAAAAAAAAAAAAAAAGAAATCAAAATAACGCCTGACTTGACCTTCTAAATGGCTGGTAATGTCATTTTATGAGGGAGTTGGTATCTGAAGAATTAAAAAAGAATCTCAAAGAAGTTATTGTTTTTGCTTTTTGTTTTATTTGATTTATCCCATTTGGGAAATAGTAGCTGACTACATTCTATAGAGCATGAGAGAACATAATTGTAAAATGTTTTGCAAGCACTGAAGTTTGTTACTAGTTAATTAAAAATCCATGGCTGGACTTCTTTTCTGGGTCATAACATACTAATTGGTACTATATTTGACTTCTCATTCTAAACAACTATAATACTAAAAATATATACAGCAAATAAATTCAGGCATTAAGGGCAACAAAGAATGCAATATTTGAGAGTAGGAAAGAGTGGTGAGGTCTACATTCATCCAGGTTTCAAACCTAATCAAAATTTCTCAGCCACAGCCCATGGAGGTTGAATCCAAGTAAAGCAGAAAAAAAATTACTAAAAGATGTAAAGGCAGATATTAAAGTATGGGACTCACCTTGGATGGTGGCTTAGTGGTTATATCATCCACGTGGCTTATGGATATCCTGGGTTTGTTTTTATGTCAGGGAAGACAGAAGATACTGTCTGCTTCTCTTCCTCTTCCTCTCCTCCATCTCTCACTCTTCCCCTCCTGTATCCAATAGCTTGATTTGTTCGAGCATGGACCTAGCTATGAAAGATGGCTCAGTTGGTTCCAGCACATTTGTCTCAGGTGTTAAAAAAGCTCGATACTTAAACATTGGCCCCAGATGGGTTTGCCAGGTGAATCCCATTTGGGGTACATGTGTGATTCTGCCTCACTACTCTCTTCCTCTCACCTAAAAAGAAAAAGAAAGATAACATAAAGTACAATCCATAGTTATTATAATATTTATGTACTCAGACATTTGTTTTAGTCAACACTATTTAGTTAAGACTTACTATAACCCAGGCACAATGTTACATGTTGAGGTTACAGTACTAAGCAAGACATATGTAGTGTCTGTCCCCAAATATTATAACTCAGTGAGAAAGAAGTAATAAAGAATTACTATGAAGAAAACAAATGCATTCAGTGGCAGAGAATAATTATGGGGGTGTGGTTATGAATACAGAATAGTAAAGAGGAATGATATTAAAACAGTTTTTAATGATACACCATAGGCATGGATGTATTGACCAGTTTAGATTTTAAACCATTACAGCTTGAACTAGTGTGGTGACAATGAGGATAGAGAAGAGTTGGCAGTTGAAAGAGGAGTTTGGGAGAAGATGAGTTTGGGAGGTAGATGTCCAAGTGGAGATATTTCAATAGCCATATAAATTTGAATATGATACTCAGTGAAGAGGCATAGGACATGGATAACTTTGGGAATTATTAGCATATAGATTGCATCTGAAGAAAATGAGATAAATAAGATTACTTAAGGAGAAAGAATAAAGTATAAAGAGGGCACAAGATGGCACTAAGGAACACTTTAATGATATGTATTAAAAAATCCATAAAGGAGACAGAATAAAGGTAGATACAGGTAGAGAAAAATCTGAGTTGTGATATCATTTCACCCAAGAGAAGACTATTGCTAAAAGAAGTAGTTAATTTAATAATTTTTGAAGAAATTATTCTTCTATTACAGTAAAAAAGAATGTTTAACATCCATGTTTATTTCTCCTTGCCAGTGCTCCCTTCTTTATGGGTTCCATTTGTCTACTTGCCCATTGGTTAAGGAAGCAAAAGTAGAGCCCATAAAAGATTTCAGAGTGGTTAAGTGATAAGGAGAAAAGCTTTTCATTTTTTAGAAAATATGGCTTCTTTCATTACATTTTCTGTACTGGTAAATGCATAGTATATTTATAATTTAAGCTATAAGTTGTTATTGCTAAACAACTCTACTCTATAATATACACTTAAAATTGACTATATGCACATTATTGTACAACAGAACAAGAACTGTTTCATGTTTCATGACAAACTTTATATCCTAACAATAATTTACCACTTCTCCTCTCCAACCCCACCATTCTACTTTTTTTCTATGAATTTGAGTACCAAAGAAATCTCAAATAGGTGGAGTTATAGAGTATTTATCCTTTTGTTATTGGCTCATTTCACTTAGAACAGTGTTCTGAAGGCTTATTTATGTCTTAAGGTTGACTAATATCTTGATGTTTGTATATATGTATTTTTTATCCATTCATTTATCCATGGCTATTTTGGTTGTTTTTAAATCTTGGCTATTATGAAAAGTACTGCAAAGAATGTAGGACTGTTAATAGCTCTTCAAGATCTTGGTTGCCCTGTCTGGATACCTAAATTGGTTAATATCATCCTAACACACTGAGGCTGTGGGTTAGATCTTGGGTCACAGAACATATAAGTCGAATCTTTTATGGGATTGTATGCATTATCCAATCCCAATGAGTGCATAAATAAGTGGAACAAATTAATGTTTCTCACTCTCTCTTTCTCTTTCTTCCTTTACCTCTCTCTAAAGTCAAATAATACATTTAAAATTAAAAAAATATATTCTGAATAAATTTTTTGGATAAAAAGTGAGACTGCTAGATGTAATTGTTTTTTTTTAAAATAAATTTTATTGAATTTATTTAGGTGACATTGGTTAATGAAAGTATATAGGTTTCAGGTATAAAATTCTATAATACATGTAAAGCCAGTTGCTGTGGCCACCATCACAGCTGCCTGGCCCATTCAGGTTTGCATTAGATTCAGACAGATGGTAATGAAACAATGGAGCCAAGAACTGGTAGGCCATTAGCTTTAATCCTAGCTTGCACCCAGCGGGCAAATAAAATTACACACTGGGCTCCAAAACCCACTCATTCAGTGCTCACAAAGGTACTGACTTATCCGAGTTTCCTAGAATCAAAGGTTTCTACCTCACTAACCTTATTCACCTCTGTTTCCCATCTCCTTCTCTCTGCACAAATTGGCTTCTCTTTCGGCACTCCACCATCTTGGCTGTTTCTCCTCTCCTCCATGTGGCCTTTCTCTGCTCTCCTCCGGCATAGGCTCCTCTGTCCCATTTTATAGTGTAAAAATCAAAACCTTTAATCCAATATACAAACAGGGAAGTCTCTGATACAAAGTCACTTATCTGAGGCATAAATGGGATTTCTCATAAGAGTGCACCACCCTTATTATGCAACAGTAAAGGGTGCGTGGAAAATCTTAGTCTTAAAACTTAGCCTTAGGCTATAATGACCCTGCCTGCTTATAGCCTGTCCCCCAGACCCAATGCAAACTATAAGCAAGGAAACATATATATCATATTTACAAAGTTATTTAACCAATAATACATCATCTGTAAATTGTACTATATGTTCACCATCTCAAGTCAAGTTTCTTTCCTCCACCATTTATACCACCTTTTATTTCTACTACCTCCCTCATGTTGGGCTAAGATCAAGTATAGTTTTATTTTATTTTTATTTATTTTTATTTTATTTTTCTGAAGCTGGAAATGGGGAGGCAGTCAGACAGACTCCCGCATGCGCCCGACCGGGATCCACCCGGCATGCCCACCAGGGGGCGATGCTCTGCCCATCCTGGGCATCACTTTGTCATGACCAGAGCCACTCTAGCGCCTGGGGCAGAGGCCAAGAAGCCATCCCCAGCGTCCGGGCTATCTTTTTGCTCCAATGGAGCCTCATCTGCGGGAGGGGAAGAGAGAGACAGAGAGGAAGGAGGAGGGGTGGAGAAGCAGATGGGTGCTTCTCCTGTGTGCCCTGGCCGGGAATCGAACCCGGGACTCCTGCACACCAGGCCGATGCTCTACCACTGAGTCAACCGGCCAGGGCCTAGTTTTATTTTTTATTTGAGGACCTTCCCTGCTGTTTTTTATTAAAAAGCACCAATTTCTCCACAGTCTTGTCAACATTTTTTTTGATAGGTACCTCCTTATGTGTGTGAAGTGGTATCTCATTGTAGTTTCAATTCATCTTTTTCTGATAATTAGTAATGTTTAACTTATTTTCACATGCTTGTTTACTATCTGTATAACTACTTTGGAAAAATATCTATACAAGTCTTTTGCCCATTCTTTAATTGGGTTATTGGATTCATTATCAAGTTGTGGGAATTCTTTATACATTCTAGATATTAATTATTTATTTAATATGGTTTGCATTGATTTTTCCCCATTCTGTAGGTTGCCTTTCACTCTACATTTCTTTCCCATGCTTAAAAGCCTATAAGTTTAAGATAGTCCCTGTGGTTAAAATAAGTTTCTAAATATGATGCATACGGTTGCTCAATTATGGTTTGCATTGGGGACTGGGCAACACTAGATATGGTGGTCTGTGAGGTTGCAGGTCTCCTTCCTGATTGGGAGGACCCATTTTCTTGCTAACGTTTACTGGAAGAGAGATTCTGCCCCCACAACCTAGAGGTGCAGGAAGATTTCTTTTTTTTCTCTCTCTCCTCCAGATTTCTTCTCCTCCATGGGAAAAGCAGGTTTTCTGCTTTTCCCTTGAATTTTTTTGTGGCTTGCTTGTCTTGGTGAGACAACAATAAACAGAATGGCCCACCATCCTCTGACTCTGATGTTTCTTTACAATCTGCCTAAATTTAATGAGAACCTGCATGTGAATGGCCATAATGATGGTGGCAGCCACTGGCCTTACAGCTGGCATAGCTTGTGACAGGATTTTAATCAGATTGCTATGAAGCCACCATCTTTGAGGACTAGGGTAGAAGACTGGTTGCTGTTCTGGATCCCCATGGCTGTTTTCTTTTTTTTTTTTTTAGGAGCCATGGGCTGGATGTTTTTACTCAAGAGCAAACCAGGAGTTCTGTGACAGAAGCTACCGGCGGTCAAATGCTCCAGGATTAATTGCAAATTGAACAGCAGAAAAGGCTGGAATTGTAGCAAATGCTGAAAAGCAGTTACAAGATTGTGAGTTGCAGTATGTTCTGGAAGCTGGATGTTTGCACTGGCAGTTATTGGAGAAACAACTGTGGGTTTGATAGCTCAAGTTTCAGCTTCTGGCCAGAGGCCAGCAGCCAAAGGAACCTAAATGTTCACCAAAGTAGCAGCAGCATCCATGCTGGTGGACTGGTTTTGAGTCAGCAGGACCAGGCACTTCCAACTCCTCTTCTGAGGATGAGAAGGCTCAAGCTGAAGCTGCCATACGCACACTGAGAGCCCGAGCAGTGATCGCCAGAAAGGTAAAGATCCAACAGCAAAGTGTCCCTCAGGGGAAGCCACAGCCTCTTGTCCAAGTAATGGAACACTCTGTGGTCTGGCCTTATACCCAGGCAGAGCTGATGGAGTTGAGGGCACAATTTAGGCAGAAATCTACTGAATCCCTGGTAGTCTGGTTACTATGATTATGGAACATAAGTATGGATGGCATCATACTCTCTGGAACAGAGATGGAGAATTTGGTGGCCATTACCACTCACTCCTCCTTGAGAGAGGTTCTTCAGAACTGTCATGACAACCCAGGAAACCATACCTTATTAGAATGGGTGATGGCCACCATTCATATGGATTGGCAGAATGCTGGAGAATTGTCAGGGGCAATGAGTCAGTGGCAGTGCTATAATGAGTTAGTAAAGGTTCTTTGGGAATTAGGTATGAAGAAGGTGGCTTTCAACCCTGGGTCTCATGGGCCAGAAAAGGAAATGTTTACAGCAAAAATGAAGGGCTTTATCCTTGTTAGCACCCCATAAGGCCTTTTTGAGTCACTTGTGGCTATCTTGGGCAACTATGCGGGCCAGCTCATCAATGCGGTTGCTCAGATGGTAGCAGATTTGGGAGAGCTGGAAGCTGCTAGGGATCATAAAACAGTGAGGCCTGCTCCCTATTTTGCCCCCCTGACTAACAAGAAAAACATGCCTATAAAAGTTACCCAAACACAGATTTGAATAGATTTGATTGTGGCTGAAGCAGATAAGGAGAAAAAAGATGTCCAGTCTAATAAAATTATTTTAGAGTTTTGGTGGCAGCTTAAACCAGAACAGACATTCCAGCCACTGAGACAAAAGGCCCAAGAAGCTACCAATACAACTTTTGGTGGCTCAACCTGTGGTGACACAGTGCATAAAGCATTGACCTGGTACCCTGAGGTCGCTGGTTCAAAACCCTGGGCTTGCCCAGTCAAAGCACATATGGGAGTTGATACTTCCTGCTCCTCCCCCCCTTTTCTCTCTCTCTCTCTCTCCTCTCTCTTCTCTCTAAAATAAATAAATAAAATCATTTTAGAAAAATTAAAAAAAAAACTTTTGATATTCGGGCAGTTTGGTTACAAGATTATATGATGGAGACAGCTGAAGGAGAGGATAACTCCCAAGACCCATTGTACCAGTTCAAATAAGAAAACATCCAAGGGACCTGTCTAACAGGAATGGGTTGGGACCAGAAGCCACACATGGAACTGGCTATCCTCTGGTCCTCTTCAAATGTACAATGAGTGTGGCCTTGGTGGATACAGGTGCAGAATGATGCTTTTTCTTTGGGAACCCAGAGCGGTTTGCTGGGACTCTAGTGGTCATTGATGGTTATGGGGGCCAAACTGCTTGAGCAGTTACATTACAATAACTATTACACTAAAGAGAGGAAGACTGCCTCCTGAGCCATATAAGGTCTATGTATCTCCTATTCCTGAATATATTTAGGGGTAGATGTCTTGCAAGGACTGTGGTTGCAAACTATAGCTGGGGAGTTCTGGCTGCAGATCAAGGTTGTGAAGGCAGTGTTGTGGGGACACGCATAACATTCCCCTTTGCAATTACTCATTCCTAGGCATGTGACTAACACCAAGCAGTATTACCTGCCAGGTTGTTATGAAGAAATCACAGTGACAATGTTTAAACTAGAAAAGGTGGAGATTATTCTGCCAGCACACAGTCCTTACAACTCCCTGGTATGGCTTATTTGAAAACCAGACAGAACTTGGAGAATTACAGATGATTACAGAGAATTTGATAAAGTTGTTCCCTCTTTGCATGCTGCTGTCTTCTAAATAGCTAACATGAATGGATCAGCTAAGCCATGAGTTGGAAACATACCACTTTGTGGCAGACTTGGCCAATGGCTTTTTCTCTATTGATATAGCTGCAGAGAGTCCAGACCAATTTGCTTCAGTTGGAAAGGGAGACAATGGACTTTTACATTATTACCCCAGGGCTATTTGCATAGCCCTACATTGAGTCAAGGGCTGGTGGCTGCTGACCTGGCTGAATGGAAACAGCCAGAGGCAGTTCACTTGTACCATTGTATTGATGATACTGTGCTAACCAGTGATTCTCTTACAGAATTGGAGCAATTTTGACCCTGTTAATCCATTTGAAAGCATGTGCCTGAGAAGTCAACGAGAACAACCGTACAAGGACCTGAATTATCTGTTAAGTTCTTGGGAGTTGTCTGGTGCCGTAAGACAAAAGTTATCCCTGATGCAGTTATAGATAAATCCAAGCATACCCCATGCCCACTATGGTAAAACAGGAATTCTTAGGTTTGTTTGGGTATTGGTGAGCATTTATACCCCATTTGTTTCAGTTAATATGTCCCTTGTACTGGTACCAAAAAGGAGAAAAATTAATATAGATATTCACGGAGGAAAGGTCAGGCTTTCCTGTCAGGCTTTCCTGTCTCATCCTTTTTTTAGGAGGGGGAGGGAGAAGAATGTAGAAGTTTTTGGCTTGCAAGAACAATGGGCCATTTAGTTTTAAAGCTAAAATAAAGGTTAACCAAGAAACTTCTTCTCTTTCAATGGGAGACAGAATTTACATACCACCTTGCATTGATTGTAGTTCTTCCCCCTTCCTGGAATCTTGAGAGTAAAAGACCACTAGGATAGTGAGGGAAGATAAACCCTAAAAGATTTGTAAACATCTTTTATTGTGTTACCTTGAAAGTCTTCATGTTTCTGTGTATCTCCTAAACAAATGTTGTCAGCTTGTGCCATGATGTCATGCTCTCCCCCACCTGTGTGTGATCGAGGGTATATAAACCAGTTCATGAGATATAGTGGGGACTGCACAGTTTGGGTCTGCTGCCCATTGTCAGCCATATGTAGCTGACATATTTAATTAATCTCTTCCTTTAATAAAACTTTTCAAAATTCATCTGGATTGGGTGTCTCTATGTAAACCCAATGGAGTGAGGTACAGTGTCTTTCAGAATCTGGGGTACAGTACTTTATAACAGTACAACCTTATTTAGAAGGTGGTTTGTTTGGTTTGGACTGAGCAGGTGCAAGGTTTATTTGCAGTAGCAAAGAGAGCTTTCAAGGTGGCACAGGCTTTTAATGTGTTTGATCCTGCCAGGCCCTGTGAGTTGGATGTTTATGTAACCTCGGAGGGGTTCGTATGGGACTTGTGGCAACAGACAGAGCACTTAAGGCAACCTATTGGGTTTTGGTCCCTATTATGAAAAGGTGCTGAAGTTCATTACTCATTAGTGGAGAAGCAGTTAGCGGCTGTGTATGCTGTTTTCCTGGCCACTGAGAATATTATGAACACAACACCAGTTATAGTCAAGACAATGTAGCTTATTGCAGGATGGGTGAGAGATTGGGTGACAAAATCACAAAGCAGTGTGACCCAAAACTCTACCCTGGTCAAGTAGGGTGCCTGTCTGTAACAATGCTGTGCTCTTAGCACCAGCCCATTGAGGGCAGGACTGCAGGAAGTCTTGGGTCCAGTCACCTATGCAACCTTACAGTCAGGTGCAGCTGGAGCTGAGGAGGCAGAACCTGAAGTCAGTCCCTACCAGGAGGGGTGGATGCCCATCCCCGAGGATGCCTGGTATACTGATGGTTCCAGCAAGTGCCATCCTGCCAAGTGGATGGCCATAGCCTTCCATCTGGCCACTGATACTATTTGGATGAACACAGGTACAGGCCAGAGAAGCCAATGGGCAGAATTAAGAGCTGTTTGGCTAGTTGCTCTTAATGAACCCTCACCTCCGGTTTTCTGCACTGACAGCTGGGACTGTCAGTGATAAGGTTCCTTGACACCTTATCACAGAACGATGGTTGAAGACTGCACCTACAGGTGATATTGCACAGTGGCTCCACTGGTGCCTGCTCCATGTAGGACAGAAAACTATGTAGGCTATGGTTAAGATGTGGACTGATTCTTTGGATTGGTACTTGGCACACTATCAAGTGGATAGTAATGCACAGTCCACTGTGAGTTCAGGCCATGTGGCAGGACTTATGAGAAATAAAACACCAGAAGAAGATGACTGTATATCATGTCACTGGGCATGCCCCTTTAGTCCATACTGGGAATGATGAAGCAGATACATTTGCAAGGGTACTGATATAAAGTAGTGTAGTCAGTGGGTTATATAGAGACACCAAGGCAAGTTAGAGAAGAATTTTATAAGCAGTTTAATTGTTATTAAGCTGGCAACATACATGGGGTATAGCTAACTCAAATTGTGCAGCCCAGATAATAGTGCTGATGCTGCTTTGATAGAGACAAAATCACATACTGGTTAGGGGAAAGAGGAGGGGGAATGTGGTACAAAAGTAATTTACTGATAAGCTTATTGAATTCTTGCTGTCCTGTTACATTTATCTGTAGAATTTATCAAAAGGAGAAAACGTTCTTAACACAGTAGGGATAAATGTTTTACATATCAACACAGTAGCATAAACGTTGTTTTACATATCAACACAGTAGCGATAAAAGTTTTACATATCAAAGTCATTCCCAAATCTTCTAGGGTTTACAATGTAACCCTGTCCCTACAGTAGTGGGAAATGAAATGTTTAGTATAGGATAAGGAGAGAAGCTAAATGAAATTATTTTTGTTAAGAGTGTTGGGTCTAGCTTATTTGGAAACCCAATAAGGTAGTCCCTGCTGGCTTAGCTTACAAGTTTTATACATATAAGGAATTTCAAAAGAGATAATTCTGAGAAAGCATATAAAATGTTACAGAATACAGGTTTTTCAAGCAAGGGGAGTAGGCTAGTGATCCCTTTGTCTAGAGGTATACATCACTCTCATGACTCCAGGAGGGGAGAAAGAGTTAGGATCAGTGTACAAATTTTTAATTAAGATATGTAAACATTGTCTCCTAAAGGCTCTTAAGGAAGGGGAAGAAGAAGTTTTCAGGTAAGTTTTACCTTCTTTGCTCTGTCTAGCAAGTGGCATCAGTCCTTCCAGAAAACTATAGTTAAACTATAATTAACTGCTAACTTTTGCCCCTGTAATCTCTTTCTCTTGTTTTTTTTTCCCTCAGAAATGGGGGGGGGGGAGTAAGTGGCACTTGGCTCTTCTTTTTGAAATATCAGTATTGACAATTTTGCAGTTCCTTGACTCCTTATCACAGAACGATGGTTGGAGACTGCACCTACAGGTGATGTTGCACAGTGGTTCCACTGATGCCTGCTCTGTGCAGGACAGAAAACTATGTGGGCTATGGTTAAGGTGTGAAACTTGCCTGTGTCCTATGCAGAGGTACCTGTAACTGTTGGAATTCATGGGAGTTCAAAAGACCAGAGTAACAGGCTTTATTGAAAGGAAGAAAGAAACCATGCCAGGCACTTCTCCTGGGGAGAAGAGCACCAGTTACAGACTAGGTGCAAGTTATATAGTGTTTGGGAGAGCCTGAGGGGATACTGAGGCAAAAGTCCTAGTATGTCCGGAATGCTCCTCCTTGGGGGGCTTCAAGCATGTGGGTGTTGAATCAAAAGTCCTGGTATGTCCGAAGCCTCTCCTTGGGGTGGCTTGTCAGCTTCTTGGAATTCCTCTGTCTCAGGGGCAATAGTCCAGTAAGGGTGAGGTCTGACAGATAAGCGGAACATCAAGAGGGCAGTTTGGAATACACATATCTATCATTTCTCAGCTCTGTGGTTACATATAAAAGAAAGGCAGTTATTAATTTTATAATATATGGTAAGGGGTTATGAGGAGAAAGAGAAGAAAAAATTGGAAAATTATTGCTTCTTCTGGAGAGAACTTAAGAAGGAAACCTTGCCAAGCCAAGTCCCTCATTCAGTTAAGAAGGTCATCAATTTTCATGCTGTAAGGTCTGAACTAGGCGATGTCTCCAAAAACCTGAGTGAGGAAGTAAAAAAATTTTGGGAGGTGCTGAGTGGACAGAGTGACATGGTGATACATGGTCTCCTGGTTGAGCCTCATGAGATGTGCTCATCTGGTTCCTCTCAAATGGGAGGACATGTGGAGATTTGTAGAGACAGGGACCTGTTGATGTAAGTTTTTAGAAGGACTGAATCTGTGTGGTTTAAAAGGAAAGGGGTTTGGAGAACATTCAGGAGGGAACCTCTCAGGCTGAGGGGTTCAGGCTTCTTCCTGCTGTCATCCCTACCTATTTGATATTTCCCTCATGAAGTTCTCCTTGGGGTATTGGCAATAGGAGTGTAGGAGTATTTTATTGTAGGTAATCCTAGAGATTTCTCTCATCCGGGCCTGTAGGAATTTGATTAAAAAAAAAAGGAGGCAAGTATTTGGAGATTAGGAATGCAGAGATAAGGAGGGTTGTATAGCGAGGGGTGAAAGTTCTTCCATGGTAAAGTTAGAGATATTCTTTCCTGGCAGCCCTGGAGAGAGCAGTTAGTTTGAGCTAAAAGAAATGTTTCATGTCCATTTGTAGGCTCTTCTTTGGCCAAGAAGACCCAGCGATCTTGTCCTCTTACTATGTGAAGGGTAAAAAGACTGAGAAGCATTAAGAGGTGAATGCTATTTATTTCCCTAGTTCTTTAGGAATATGAGAGAGCTTTAGGGTTAGGGGACCTGTAGGGGTTGAAAGACAGGATTTAAGAGGTTTGCTGATACAAGGTTTCAGATTTTTCTGTTTCACGAGGGCAGGTGTCAGGGTTGGTGTGTAGGGTTAGGTAGATTTTTCCAATTTTCTGATTGGTGAAGGTCTGCATGCAGTTCTGTAAGAAACTAGTGAACAAATGTAAGAGGCAGGGTCTAAACATTAGAAAAAATAAATAGGAGAGTGAGTGGACTAATGAAAGACAATAGTCAAGACACCCAGTTTCTGTGAAACCACTGATTCCATGTTTACAAATTTGCTGGGCTTCAGAGAGAGAGAGAGAGAGAGAGTGAATAGGAATAAGGCAGAGAAATAGCCAGTCCTGCTGCCCTTAGACCTACTTTTTTAGAGATTCCTAAAGCAATAGGAAGAGGGATTACTTGTACAGCTCGTTTGGTTCTTAGATTGGCAGGCAGTGTACTAGGAATTGAAGGAGGCTCATGGGGTGGGATTAGGTTGATATTTGGGATCAGATAGATTAGGGTACAGGTTTTTGTTCAATTAGTAGGGAGACACATATAGGTGTTGGTCTCATACAAGTAGAAAGCCCCTGATTGGGTGAGGTAGGCTGAGAGGTGAATAGAGAATAGAAGGACAAGGAGTCAGTTTCATTTCTCTGTTTCTGAGCTCCAGATGGTCAGGGTAGAGGAAAGAGTCATCCCAATAAGTGGGGAGAGTAGAGGATTGTTAGCTAGGGTGACTGATTGAACATTCTTTAAAAACCAGTTTTCTGACTGTACTAAGTCTTTTTCTTGGTACAAATCTCCTACAACCTGCACAAACCTTCTACAACTTACATAAACCTTCAACTTTCATGCACTTTCTTAACCAGAAATAACTAGCCTTTATAACAACTTGCTTTCCCTTTTTTTAAAAAAAAGTATTTTCATACCTTATACCTTCTATTATCAAAACCATACAATTCCTTTCTAATCAGAACTCTTGATTTAAAAACCTTTAACCTTTAGTGACAATTAAGTTGACTTTATTTTTATCCTAGTTTCTCTTTTTCTAAAGCCTGACTAAAAGAGTTTTTAGTTTTCTCATATTTTTTCCATAACTAGACCAACCAGCTTCAGGTTTGTGGTTGGAGTAAGGTATGCCATTTTTCTACTTTAGCAGCAGTGGGAGTTGTCAGGATCACCGTGTGTGGACCTGTCCATGTGAAAGTCAGTCCTTGGGTGCTGTAATGCTGGAAGTTCCTCTTGGACAGTCTTTGAACAGTTTGCTGAGTAACCTGTAAATCTTGCAAGTACTTAGGGAAAGGGTAGTTACATTTCTACATTTTGCAGTTAGAGTTTAAGTCCTAGTGACCACTGCTTCTAGCCGGAATTAGCAGCAGGTCCCAGCCTGTAATAGGCATGGGGCATTGAGATAAGAGGAATAAAGGAGATACTATACATTAAATAAAGTAGCAAAATCAGACTGTCAATACCCACAGTAGAGATCTTTGAGGGATAAATAAAACTTAAATATTCAAGTGAGGCATAGTAGATGGCCTTTGTGTTTACAAGAAATGAAATCAGCTTATCTGCTACTTGGAAGAAATACCTTAGGCTCATGAACGATGTCCTTGGGCCTTCAATGGCAAATCCCAGCATGCTGGGCAAGGTCAGATCACAGGTAGCTGGAGCAGGGCTAGAAGAGACTGAACCCTCCCTCCATGGAGCAAGGGGTCAGCTTACCTTCTCATGTCCCTGTTTCCACAGCAGCAGTGTGTCCCTTGATGGGGCCGGGAAGCCTGACAGGCTTCAGTTCAATAACCTTTCTTTCCACTCTGGAGCAGGGCCCTGATGGAATCCTATGAAGCTCTTTAGGGTGCTGGAGCCTTTAAGAGCATATGCCAAAAGCTGGTATTTCCTGACTTCTTTTGGGCCTTGTTTGCCTTTCTGTTACTTCCTTGGTCTTTATAGACCTTAAAATCCATGCTCAGAAGATCTCACTGAGGGGCTTGACTAAGAGAGCAAAATTGGGAATCTAGTTTTTAAAGAAGCCTATTAGACTGAGGAAAGAAAAGATTTGATCTGTGGTGGTATGTGGTTGGAGACTGCGGAGAGTCTCCGTTTGATCTAGGGTGAGACTTCAGGTGGTGGGGGTTAAGGTGATGCCTTGATAGACTACAGAGTGAGAATGAAGTTGAGCCTTAGCAGAGAAAACTCGATATCCCTTTACAGCGAGGAAGTTAAGAAAGGTGGTAATGTGTCTCCTTGAGACAGGCACGGAGGGGCTGCAGAGGAGTAGATCATCTACATATTGTAAGAGAGTACTACTTTTGAGATTGCATGCTATTAAATCCAGAGCTAGTGCCTGCAGAAATGGTTGTGGGCTGTTTCTGATCCCCTGGGGTAAAATAGTCCATGTAATTTGCTGGGCTGCATTAGTTTTCAGGTCAGTTTAAACAAAGATAAACAGAAAGTAAGAGTCAGGTTGTAGAGGATTGGTAAAGAAGGCATTCTTGAGGTCCAGGATTGTGAATGAGTGGTGTTCGAGGGAATGTGTGACAGTAATTAGTAGAGATTAGAGACTACTGGATGGAGGGGAATTACTGCCTCATTGATTAGGTGTAAGGCTTGTATGAGGCGATAAGCCCCTGAAGGTTTTTGAACAGGAA
The DNA here is from genome assembly GCF_036850765.1 of Saccopteryx bilineata. Taxonomy (NCBI): domain Eukaryota; kingdom Metazoa; phylum Chordata; class Mammalia; order Chiroptera; family Emballonuridae; genus Saccopteryx; species Saccopteryx bilineata. The sequence goes on along the minus strand of NC_089502.1, from coordinate 85,160,197 downwards.
GGGTGGGGGTATTTCAGGGAGAGTCCGTGGGGATGTGTAAGTCTAGTTTAAGAGGTGGGTAATTATTGGTTTAAGGCCTTAGAAACATACACAGTTACACATTAAACAAAGACTTCACATATTAGGAATTAAGAAATTTAATAAGCGCACTTTACTTGTTTCAATTCAAATTATACTAGAGATATTTTCTGACAAACAATGAGACAAGATGGATTATCACACAGTTCAATAGACAATTTTTTAAGGCTTTTCGAGATGGCAGGGAGTTGCCAACATAGAGAAGAGAAAGAGAGAAAACAGAAGGATGGACAGTGTGAACAGCTAGATGGAAAGATAGAGGGTCAGAATCTGTAGGATGAGGAGGAGGAGGGTAAAGTACTGTTGTGGCACCACATGGTCAGAGGAGTCAAAAAAGATTTAGAGCTCTGAGGAGAGGGGAGAGGGCGAGGAAGAAAGAGGCACAGTCATAGTTTGTAAGGAAGGAGGAGGGGTCGGAGAGGAGACAGACAGAACTGCAGTTTGTAAAGAAGGGAAGAGAGGTCAGAGATGAGACAGGCACCACAGCCAGAGCCACAGCTTCTAAGGAGGAGGGAGGTGATGAAGAACACAGTGGAGAAGGGAGAGGCCCCTGGCCAGCAGGAGAGGAGAAAGAGAGACTGGTGAATGAGAAAACAGGATTTAGTGAAGGAAGGAGACTTTCTGGAGGGAAGAGACTCCAGCAAAAAGATTTGGTGAGGGACTAGAGAGGGGTCCCGAGAGAAGGGTGCCCTGGGGGTCAGGCTGGAGGGAGAGAGTTGGGAGACCACAGAGAAGGAAAGATTAGGAGCAGAGGTTTTAGGTGAGGTTTCTTTGGCCAAAACAGCCTGCATGTAGAACAGAAGGCACAGAAATTAAGGACAGGAGAGAAGGGAGAAAAAAAGCCTGCATGTAAGGAATCTCTGATCCCTCCCCATCCAGTGGCAGAAGTTGTCAAGATCTCTTAGGATATTGTAATTGAATGTTCCATTTTCAGGCCAATGGGAGTCATTGTCTAGTTTGTACTGGGGCCACGCTGTGTTACAGAAGAAGATTAATTTCTTCGGTTTGAGGTCTGAGAGACCGAGTTTGGTCAGGTTTTTTATGAGACATCCTAGAGGGCTCTGGCAGGAAGGCTTAGACTCTGAAGAGCCCATAGTGGAGACAGGTGAGCAAGAGGGGGCATCTCCGCCTTTTGTCACTGTCCCAAGTGGAGAGAATCTCCGCGCGGGGGAGTCATCCCTGATAAAGGTTGTCACCACCTGTCAGGGAGCTCTGAGGACAAGAAGTCCAAGAGAGTGGAGAGATTTAGCTAGGCACCTAGTCTTCCATGCAGTCCACTGAGACTGAAAGTCAAACCCCTCTGTAAAGCCAGCAGCCTGGCCCATGCAGGTTCGCATTGGATTCGGACAGTCAGTAAAGAAACAATGGAGCCACAAACTGGTGGGCCATAGTCTTTAATCCTAGCTTACACCCAGCGGGCAAGTAAAAACACACACTGGGCTCCAAAACCCACTCACATTCAGTGCTCACAAAGCCACTGACTTATCCGAGTTTCCTAGAATCAAAGGTTTCTAGCTCACCAGCCTTATTCTCCTCAGTTACCCATCTCCTTTCTTCTCTCTACACAAACTACACAAACTGGCATCTCACTGAGCACTCCGCCATCTTGGCTGCTTCTCCTGGCCACATAGCCTCTTTCTGCTGCTCTCTGCTCTGCTCCCTCTGCTCTCTCCTGCTAATCATCCCAGGAACCAAGAGCGCAAACTCTCGTTCTGCCCCCATTTTATATTATAGCTTCACAATCTCTAATCCAATATACAAAATAGGGAAGTCTCTAATACAAAGTCACTTCTCTGAGGCATGATTGGATTGTACCACCCCAGATCAAAAAGGGTGAGAAAAGCTTAATCCCAAAACCAAGCCCCAGGCTACAAGGATTCTCAACACACATTAATATCACCTGGGCGATGGCCTCACGTGGGCAGCACCATTTTTAACAAAGTGAGCATAATACATTTTATCTGCCCAACACCCTCAAAACATGAGGCGTGTCAGAGAAAACCGTCCAATCAGGAAGGGGTGTTTTTAGAGAGAAATTTAGAGGCCAACCGGGGAAGGGGAATGGAGAAACTCCTTACCTTTCTCTGGTCCAGCAGGGGTTCAGAACAGGGTTAGGCTGCTGGCCAATCAACCTACAATTACACATCCAAACAGAATCAGGGAGTAAGCCCAGGATGAGCTGCCACTGCTCATTGCTTCCCTGGTTGTAAGTTTGGATGGCAAAGAGGGATCATTCAGGCAGTTAATACCGTGTCCTGGGTTTTGGCACCAAATGTTGAAATCCATGGGAGTCCAAAAGACCAGAGTAACAGGCTTTATTGAGAGGAAAAAGGAAACCCTTCCTGGCACTTCTCCTGGGGAGAAGAGTGCCAGTTATAGACTAGGAGTGATTATACAGTGTTTGGAAGAGCCTGAGGGGATACTGAGGCAAAAGTCCTTGTATGTTCAGAATGCTCCTCCTTGGGGGGCTTCAAGCATGTGGGTGTTGAATCAAAAGTCCTGGTATGTCCGGAGCCCCTCCTTGGGGTGACTTGTCAGCTTCTTGGAATTCCTCTGTCTCAGGGGCGATAGTCCAGTAAAGGTGAGGTCTGACAGATTAGCGGAACTTTAAGAGGGCAGTTTGGAATACACATATCAATCAGTAACCTGTGACCAATGTGCAATTTGTTCCAAGGAGCACCTCAGAGACAACTGGTGTCACTTGGACAGACCCAGAAGGTCAAGTTCCACTGACACAATGCTACATATATATTACTAGACCCTTACCAAAGTCAGAGGGAATTCAGACTTGTATGCAGTCACCTGGATAGATACTACCACTGGTCTGCTTGCTAATTATCTCTCCTGTAACCCTGACCACAGGGCAGTTATACAGGCTCTGGACTGCCTGAGTGTTGCATATGAGCAGCCACTGGTCCTTGGAAATGGCAATGGTACCCATTTCACTGGTTCAATGGTGAGGCAATGGGTTCAAGAGCTGAGGGTGGACTGGAAGTACCATGTTCCCACAACCTTCAGGCTGATGGTATCATTGAGCCATATAATGGACTCTTAAAGCAGGGACTGCAACAGGAGAAGTGCACCAGCTACCTTATTTGATGAATACATCACTTATGGACAGTACTCTGGATTTTGAATGAGAGACCTCAACAGGGAACCCAGCTCTATTGGAGGCCCTCCTGCATTGGACAGCTGCTCCTGTTTAGTTGCAGATATGAACCAAGGATATTTTACTCAAGCCAGGTTTGAGACAGCAGAACAATGTGCTCTTGCCTGCCCCAACAGTCCTCCTTAAAGGCCAATGACTTCAGTGGTCTTGACTCTGGGCCATACAGGCCCCCTATCTGATATAGGTAGCTTTGTTGGCACCATGAGGAAAGGGGCTAGAAGTAGACTTCCAGTTAACTCCTTCGGCAACCAGTACCTGGCCACAGAACATAGAAGTGTATTATCCCTTGAGTTCTCAGGGGAACAGCATTATGAAGGGCACCTTTGTAATTTCTTTATAGGCAATAATGAGTTCTCCTATTTTACTACACATAGAACCAGCAGATGCTGGTGTATTGACCAATAAGGTTTGGTATGCCCGGTCAGGGCGGCCTCTGGTATCAGGTACTGTGCTGTCTGCTGACAAAACTCTGGCCTGTATTCTGCCAGAGGGACAAGATTTGCCTCTCTTGGTGTCACTGACAGCTCTCTCATTTCACCCATAGGTTATGATTTGGTAATTCTATTGCTGTAGTTTGTACTTTTCTATTTAGCAATGACCTCACTCCTCGCACAGTGACCATAGTGGAAGATACTCATGGTGTAGATTGTAAAGCGAGCAAAGGGGTGGAATGTTGGTCAAATAAGTTGGTAAATATAATGTATATGTTTGCTTGCGGTTTGCATTGGGGGCTGGGCAACGCCAGATATAGTGGTCTGTGAGGTTGCAGGCCGCCTTCCTGATTGGGGGATATTGTTTTGCTAATGTTTACTGGAAGAGAGATTCTGCCCCCCACCACCAAAAGGTGCAGGAAGTTTTCTTTTTTTTTTCTCTCTCCTCCCTGATCCCTTGCCTTCCTTGTGGCTTCCCTGTCATGGTGAGACATCAATAAACAGAATGGTCCACGATCTTCTGACTCTGCCATTTCTTTACCATCTTCCTAAAATTAATCAGAACCTGCATGTGAATGGCCATAATGGCAGCGACAGCCCCTGGCCTTACAGTCCTGTTTGCCAATTTTTCTTTTTTACCTGTGATTTTGCTTTCATATCCAAGATTTATTGCAGTTTTTTAAGGGGAGGAGGAATAGAGAGACAGATTTTCACATTTGACCTGATAACCTTATCTGAGGCTGATGCTCTAATCAACTGAGCTGTCAACAAAACCTGAGGCTTATCCTCAGTAATCAATGTTGACACTCAAACTAATTGAGCTACTGGCTGCAAGAAGTAAAATAGAGAGAAGGGAAAGATAGAGGGGAAAAGAAGAAAATGGTCGCTTCTCATGTGTCCCCTGACCAGGGATTAAGCCTGAGAATTCCATATACTGGGCCAACATTACCACACATTTTTATTCTAATAATGTTTCACTAAAGTATTTTGTATTACACTGAAAATGAGGACACCTAAGTAGTAAATTGAATTGTTTAGTGTACTTTTCATCTTATTAAAAACAGTAACAATGAGATCCACATTAGACTTTTTGTACAGTATAGAGTTTCAAAAATTGCTGGCTATAAACCAAGTCCTGTCTAGACTACTCTAGCACACCATATAGCTTGCTTAACTAGTGGCCATTCTGTTATTACATTAGTAACAACATGTGTTCTACAATTCTATGACTTAGTGATCAACAGGATTTTACTGAGCTCAAGAGATCAAAGACTGATTAAAATTGAATTATGAATAATAAATACTATATTTTTTTAAGTAAGAGGGGGAAAGATAGTGAGACGGGATCTCGCATGCACCCCAACTAGGATCCACCTGGAAACCTTTATCTGGAACTGATGCTCAAATCAATCAAGCTATCCTCAGCACCTGAGGCTAATACTCAAACCAACTGAGACACTGGTTGTAAAAGAGGAAGAGAAATAAAAGGGTGAGAGGTAGAGGAAAAGAAGCAGATGGTCACTTCTCATGTGTGCTCTGACTGGGGATTAAACCCTGGATATCTGCACACTGGTTGATGGTCTATCCACTAAGTCAAACGGTCAGGGCCAAATATTAAAATTTTTTAAAAAATCAAAATTAATATCATTTGCAGATGATAGGATTTGTTTTCCAAAAAACCCAAATAATAAACTGAAAGTCTACTAAAACTAACAAAAGTTCATTGAGGGGACTGGCTTCTTAACCAATACACTAAAATCAATAGTTTTTCTTCAGACAAGAAACAAAGAGCTTAAAAATATAATTAAATAATCTTTTATTTCCTACAGCCACAAAATGTGAAACATAGAAATAAGCACAATATAAAATATATAGGTGTTATATGAAGAAAGTTATAAAACTCAGGTCAGGGGTATAAAGATAACATGAGTAAATAAATAAACATATTCTGCTTTTGACTATGGAGATACAATATAGTAATAGTGCCAATTCTTTCAAATTAAACTATTTATTTTATGCATTAGCATTTGAAATTTAAACTATTAGTGAAATTGACATAGTGAGGGTAAAATTCTTGTGTCAAATAAACATTAGAGATTATCCAGGAAAACTCTAAAAGAGAGAGTGATTGAGCAAATCAGCCTGATTAGATATTAAAATCTATTACAAAACTACATTAATTAGGACAGTATATTACTAGCTCAAGATTAAACTGACATGTTTTGTAATTGAAGAAAGTGTACAAATAGATTATTCTATAATTATTAGAATTATTTAAAAATAGAAACTAAGGTTTTATCAGAAGTTAAGCCTCTTACCTTTTAGAGGCTCAAGAAAGATAGAATCAAAACTTAAATTCTTGCTCATTAAAGCAATACTTAATATGAAATAAACTGGCTGGCAATCCTTCCCTGAAGTACTTACAATTCTACCCCTCCAATATAATTTGTATTTCCTTGGGTTCACATTTAGTTTTCACCCATATGCTATATCTATATTTTACATAGCTGCAAACCAATAAAAAAAGTTTAAATAAATATGTTTGTAACATTATTTTATGAATACTTTCTTGTTTTTCTTTTTAAACCTAAAAATTTAATAGTTTTAGATAAATTTGAAATAAAAAATGTCATTATTTTAAAATTTAATGTTGTTATATATTTAAGTTTTGTTCAGGTTTTCATTGTATAAATAAAACAGAGCTGATTAGTCTATCTTTTCAACTATTCCCTTGAATCATTGTGAAAAAGATATTTTTGGAACAAATGTTTAGTAAATATAAATTGTCTTCTAAAATGATTGTATGGGAGGATTACAAGATAGCAACAGAGTAGGCAGATGTCTAACTGCTACATTCCAGGACCAAATTGGATTACAGCTTAATTTAAGAGCAATCATTTTGAAAAAATAATTTTGGACTAAACAAAGAAGAGTCTATAACCAAAGACTACAGAAGAAGCCACACCAAGACTGGTAGGAAGGGCGGAGATGTGAAAAGGGTGGCCCCACTCCCAGAACTGAGTAGTGGCTGAGGGTCTAGAGAGACTTTCACTGCAAGGAGAGTTTTCCTGTGAGGTGTGGGTGCTCAGGACCAGGCAAGGAGCCCCAGCCTAAAGCCATAGAGCCTAAAAGAGACTCCCACACCACACTAGGTGGTGAAAGGAGATGGGGTTTCTATCTGTGAGAAAAGATGGAGCTTTCAGAGACTCAGGCTCTATCCTAAAGGACCAGCACAGAAAATTTTATTCACAGACACTTACCCAGGGCTCTGGCAGAGGGAGGGCTTAGAGGACTAGAGTTCACTGAGCAGAGTATAAAGTTGGAGGTCCAAGGAGAGACATTGTGGGAGATAGCCACCAAAACTCCTATGCTGAGTCATTCTCCAATACCACAGTCACCATCTTTCTTGGGTGGATCAGTCCCCTTTAAGCAGAATCAGCCTGAGAAAAAGCAACCACTTCACCCATGGGAGTCCCTCCTGCCTAATCATGGAGAAAGGGACATTATGAGAAGCCAGGAAACAGGAGATGCATCAGTGACTCAGTTTTCTGGGGTTGAGGATGGAGCTTTCCTCCACACAGCCCCGAGTCTAAGACTGGTGATTCCCCCTTATGTACAACTCAGTAGAACCTGTCCATACTGTGGATAGACTGCACATTTGGGTATCAGAGGCCACACCACCAGACTCCTGGGTCCACACCCTACTAAGATTTCTGAAAAATGTCTGGACAGACTAAAACCTGGAGATAAGGGGCAGAGCAAGACATACCAACCTTTCTAATCCCTGAATTTCCATAGGCTCTAGGTTCTACCATAGGTTTTTTTAGTGGTGGAACCCAAGAAGCAGCCAGAAGGCAGAGGTTGCAGGAGGCTAAACTAAGGGAACCTTAGCCTTTTATGTGGACCTTCCCCCAGGCCCAGTAAAAGCCAGCCTAGGTATGCAGCTTGATATTTCCATGAGCACCTGGGCCTAGCAGAGGCAATCACAAATTCTGAATTGCTTATAGCTCCAAGAAGGTTGCTGTGGGGCAATCACGGGCAATGTTTTCCACTGGTCTTCTTCAGATTCCTGTCAGAAAAGCTCAGGAATGGCATATACAGTAGCCAGCTGCAGAGAGCATCAGTTCAGGACCAAAGAAGCATTGTTAGAGTGGTATAATAAGAGCTCCTCACAATTGGCCCAGCTGAGGTGAGTTCTGCTCTCTGTGATCAACATTGGCACAGTGGCTTATGTGCTTTAGGTAGGGTGGAGCTCCACAGTCAGAGATCCTGTGTGAGGGATACGTTTTCCAGTCAGGCTAGATTCCACAAGGGGAAGGGAGAAAGGCTTGGAGATGGACATTTAAAGTGTAAGTCCTCATGAGCCTATTATTAGATCTGGTACAGGGGCATAGCCGCTTTCTGGGGGGGGGGGCACAGTCAGCCCCAGAAGAGAATTATCTCAGTCTTCCTCTCTGAGACCAGGAGCTCTACAGCTTCTGAAGAGGGGACTGTTGGCCTCTTTAGCTTTGAACATGCTGCTCACTTTGTTGAGGAGAAATAAAATTTGTGTATCCAGCAGTGGCTGAGAGATTAGGCTCTGAAATAAGGGCAACATTCTCTGTACTGACCTCCTGACCAAGAGACCCCTGAAGTAAGGGGTTCTATTAACATTGTATTCCCAACCTTAGCTGCCTTAACCCACTAAACTTGCAACCTATAGAGGGGTTGGTTGGGTGAGGCCAGTCTCAACACATACTATAGTCTTTCTACAGAAGACTCTATGGAAAGAACAAGCAGCTGCAAGAAGAGGTAGTGCAGCTAAAAAATTGAAGCAAATTTAATGGAGTTTGGGGCTTTTACGCAGCTGCTATCATCTCTAAACAGGAAGAAGCTGATCCTTATAAACAGGTTGGCTCCTCCCACACTACACAGAAACAGAAAACATAAAAACAAACAGCAAAAAGAGCAGTAGCATCAGACAGGTACCCTACAGCAGATTGAAAACAACAGCTGATGCAAACCCGAGAAGATCTAGAACCAACAAAACTTGTAATGGGTGACAATCAGCACTAAACCTAGACTCAGCTAGCTACACAAGCAGCACACCCAAAGGAGGAGTCAAGCAAGCACCAGATACTGTGGAGAATAAATAAGCCCAACAAGACAGGCATTTCAGTGCATAATTCACATGATCAAGGTTGACCTTTAGAGCCAGCTAGCCTAAAAAGATAACCATACTAACAAAAGGACCAACTGCATTCAATACTCACATACAGCTAGAATAAAAATAGTACCCTCAAGAAGCATTTCTAGAACAACAACAAAAAAACAAGTGGCTGGGAGGCCAGTATCACTGAGCCCATCTTCCTCATAAAGAAACCACAAATACTTCAAAGTCAGACAATGCTACCTAATACATAGACAAAATGAATAGACATAAAAATGAGACCAAATAATTCAACAAGATAAATCCCCAGAAAAAAGACTAAATGAAATGGAAATAACCAACTACCAAATGCAGAGTTTAAAAGAATGATTTTTAGAATGCTCAAGGATCTTAGAGAAATAATGGATGAACATAATGCATATATAAATAAAGAGATAGCAAGCATCAAAAAGGACATTGAAATAATAAAAAATAACCAGTCAGAAATGACAAATACAAAACCAGAAATGAAGGCACCACTAGAAGAAATCAATACCAGGCTGGATGAAGCAGAGGATTGAATTAGCAATTTAGAAGACAAAAGATACATAAGGACAGAAACAGAGCAGCAAAACAAAAACAGGCACCAAAAGACTGAGGAATTCCTAAGAGGCCTTTGTAGCATAATGAAGAGAAACAGCATCCACATCATAAGAGTAACTGAAGTAGAAGGGAATGAACAAGCGAGAAAGAACCTTTTTGAAGAAATCATAGCTGAATTTTTTAATTGAAGAAAGGAGAAGTCACACAAGTTCAAGAGGCACAGAGAGTCCCATTAAAGAGAAACCCAAAGAGGTCTACATCAAGACACATCATAATTAAAATGCCAAAGTTAAAAGACTAAGAAAGAATATTAAAAGCTGCAATAAAAAGGCTGTTTATTATCCTCATAAGGATGACATTCAACTTCTCAGCAGAAACCTTTGAGGCCAGAAGAGATTGGCAAGTAATATTCAAAGCAATACAGAACAAAAACCTACAACCAATACTAATTTATTCAACAAGGCTATCATTTCAAATTGAAGTTTTCAGGACAAAATAAAAAAATAAAAATCCTCGATATTTATTACAATCAAAGCAGTACTGCAAAAAATGCTAAGGAACCTGCTGTAAAAAGAACAAAGAAAAAAATCGAGAAAAAGTGAATTGCAGATTTAAAAAAAATAGCATATAAGAAGAATATATCAATAATAACCTTAAATGTAAATGGATTACATGCTTCAATAAAAAGGCAAAGGGTAGCTGCATAAATAATAGAATAGGACCCATACTTATGCTGTCACCAAGAGATTCACCTCAGAACAAAAGATAATCATAGACTGAAAGTGAAGAGATAGAAAAAAGTATTTCATGCAAATGAAAATAAAAAGAACTGGGGTAGCAAAACATATATCTGACAAAATAGCCTTTAAAACAAAGCCTATATATAGTAAGGGTAAAAAAGTCACTACATAACTATAAAGGGAGCAATCTAGCAGGAGGATATAACCATTGTAAATATTTATGTGCCTAGTATAGGAGCAACTAAATATATAAAGCAAATTTTGATGTACATAAAGTTTGAGATCAATAGCAATACTACAACAGTAGAGGTTTTTAAAACCACAGTAACATCAATGAATAGATCCCCCAGACAGAAAATTAACAAAGAAACAGTAGCCTTAACTGACACAGTAGATAAACTGGATTTAATTTATATCTTTAGAACCTTTCAGTCCAAAACAGCAAAATATACATTCTTCTAAAGTGCTCGTGGTATATTTCCAAGGATAGACCATATTTTAGGACAAAAAATAAGTCTCAATAAATTTAAGAATATTAAAATCGAATTAAGCATCTTCTCTGATCGCAATGGCATGAAACTAGAAAATTAAAATAGAAAAATTGAAAAACTTTCAAATACTTGTAGGCTAAATATTATATTATCAAATAATAAATGGGTTAAGAACAAGTCAAGGAAAAATCAATAATTTCCTTGAAACATATAAAAATTAACATACAACAACTCAAATTTATAAAACACAGCAAAAGTAGCCATAGAGGGAAGTTAATAACTTACAGGTATACATTAAAAAGCATAAAAAAGCTCAAATAACAACTTACCCCTGCACCTAAAAGAACTAGAAATAAAACAACAAATAAAGCCCAGAGGAAGTAGAAGGAAAGAAATAATAAAGATCAGAGTGAAAATAAATAACAAAGAGGCTAAAAAAACAAACAAAAATCAATGAAACAAAGAGCTGTTTTTTTGAAAAGGTAAACAAGATTGAAGAACCTTTAACCAGACTCATTAAGAAAAAAAGAGAGAGGACTTAAATAAATAAAATCAATAATGAATTGAAAAAGTAACAACTGACACTGCAGAAATACAAGACTGTAAAAAAAATATACAATGAAGATCTATATGCCAGAAGGTCGAACACCTTAGGTGAAATGGATAAATTCCTAGAAACAAACAATTCTCCAAAAATCAAGCTGGAAGAATCAGAAAACCTAAACAGACCAATTGCAACAAATGAAATTAGACTAGATGGCTTCACAGGCAAATTTTACCAATCTTTGAAAGAACTAACACCTATCCTTTTCAAACGTTTTAAAAAAAACTCAAGGAGAAGACTTCCAAGTTTCTTTTATATAGCTAGCATTATTTTCATTCCAAAACCAGGTAAAGACACTACAAAGAAAGAAAACTATTCAATATAAGCCAATATACCTAATGAACATTGATAATAAAATTCTCAACAAAATATAAGCAAACCAGATCCAGCAAAACATCAAAAAGATTACACAACATAATCAAGTGAAATTTAGTCTGAAAAGGCAAGACTGGTACAACATTCACAAATCAATCAATGTGATTCAACACATAAACAAAAAGAAAGATAAAAAACACATGATAATATCAATAGATACAGAAAAAGCATTTGATAAAATTGAGCACTTATTTATGATCAACACTTTCAGCAAGAAGACATAGGTACTAAACTCATGGACCTGGGTTTTAAAGAGCATTTTATGAATTTGACTCCAAAGGCAAGAGAAGTGAAGGCAAAAATTAATGAATGGGACTACATCAGACTAAGAAGTTTTTGCTCAGCAAGAGAAACTGATAACGAAGAAAAATAAGTAAATCAGAAAAAACCAGGAACTGCATTATTCCATACATAGGTGGGACATAAAAGTGAAACTAAGAGACATTGATAAGAGTGTGGTGGTTATGGGGGGAGGAGGGGGGAAAGGGAGAGGGAAAGGGGGAGGGGGAGGGGCACAAAGAAAACTAGATAGAAGGTGACAGAGGACAATCTGACTCTGGGTGATGGGTATGCAACATAATTGAATGACAAGATAACCTGGACTTGTTATCTTTGAATATATGTATCCTGATTTATTGATGTTGCCCCATTAAAAAAATAAAATTAAAAAAAGAGAAACTGATAACAAAATAAACAGAAAGCCAACTAAATGGGAAATGATATTTTCAAACAACAGCTCAGATAAGGGCCTAATATCCAAAATATACAAAGAACTCATAAAACTCAACAACAAACAAACAAACAATCCAATAAAAAAATGGGAAGAGGACATAAACAGACACTTCTTCCAGGAAGAAATACAAATGGCCAACAGATATATGAAAAGATGCTCATCTTCTTTAGCTATTAGAGAAATGCAAATCAAAACTGCAATGAGATACCACCTCACACCTGTTAGATTAGCTATTATCAACAAGACAGGTAATAGCAAATATTGGAGAGGCTGTGGAGAAAAAGGAACCCTCATACAGTGTTGGTGGGAATGTAAAGTAGTACAACCATTATGGAAGAAAGTATGGTGGTTCCTCAAAAAACTGAAAATAGAACTACCTTATGACCCAGCAATCCCTCTACTGGGTATATACCCCCAAAACTCAGAGACATTAATATGTGAAGACACATGCAGCCCCATGTTTATTGTAGCATTGTTCACAGTGGCCAAGACATGGAAACAACCAAAAAGGCCATCAATAGATGACTGGATAAAGAATATGTGGCACATATACACTATAGTATACTACTCAGTCATAAGAAATGATGACATTGGATCATTTACAACAAAATGGTGGGATCTTAATAATATTATACGGAGTGAAATAAGTAAATCAGAAAAAAACCAAGAACTGCATTATTCCATACATAGGTGGGGCATAAAAACGAGACTATGAGACATTGACAGGAGTGTGGTGGTTACGGGGGGGGGGGGAGCAAGATGGGAAGGGGGAGGGGGAGAGGCACAAAGAAAACCAGATAGAAGGTGGCAGAGGACAATCTGACTTTGGGTGATGAGTATGCAACATAATTGATTGATAAGATAACCTGGACATATTTTCTTTGAACATATGTACCCTAATTTATTGAGGTCAACCTAGTAAAATTAATAATAGTAAAAAATAAATAAATAAATGAAAGTGAGGATCTTCTCCTCTGATTATAAAATGAAAAAAAAAATGAGAACAGCAAGTAAAGCCCAGAGGTATTAGAAGGATGGAAATAATAAAGATCAGAGCAGAAATAAATGACATAGAGTCTAAAGAAACAATACAGAGAATTAATGAAACCAGGAGCTGGTTCTTTGAAAAGTTAAACAAGATCAATGAATCTTTAACTAGACTCATCAAGAAAAAAAGAAAGAGGACTAAAATAAATAAAATTAGAAATGAGAGTAGAGAAATAACAACTGACACAACAGAAATACAAAATATTATAAAGAACTGTATGCTAAAAAACTAAACAACATAAGTGACAAATTCCTTAAAACATATAATCTTTTAAAAATCAATCTGGAAGAATCAGAAAACCTAAAAATACTGATTACAACAAATGAGATAGAAACAGTTATAAAAAAACTCCCAACAAAAAAAGTCCTTGGCCTGACCTGTGGTGGTGCAGTGGATAAAGCGTCGACCTGGAAATGCTGAGATCACCGGTTCGAAATCCTGGGCTTGCCTGGTCAAGGCACATATGGGAGTTGATGCTTCCAGCTTCTCCTCCCCTTCTCTCTCTCTCTCTCTCTCTCTCTCTCTCTCTCTCTCTCTCTGTCTCTCCCTCTCCTCTCTAAAATGAATAAATAAATAAATAAATAAATAAATAAATAATTTTAAAAAAAGTCCTTGGCCTGATGGCTTCACAATTAAATTCTACCAAATATTCAAAGAAGTATTAATGCTGATCTTTCTCAAGCTATTTCAAAAAAATCAAGAAGAAGGAAGACTTCCAAGCTCCTTTTATGAGGTGAGCATAATTCTGATTTTAAAATCAGGCAAAGACAACAGAAAGGAAGAAAATTATAGGCCAATATTTCTGATGAATTTAGATGCTAAAATTCTCAAAAAAATATTAGCAAACTGGATTTAACAATGTATGAAAAAAACCATACACCATGATCAAGTGGAATTTATTCTTGGAAGGCAAGGCTGGTACTATTCACAAATCAATCAATTTGATTCATCATATAAACAAAAGGAAGGACAAAAACCACATGATAATTTCAATAGATGCAGAAAAAAACATTTGATAAAATGCAGCACCCATTCATGATCAAACTCTCAGCAAAGTGGAAATACAGGGAACATACCTCAATATGATAAAGGCCATCTATGAAAAACCCACAGCCAACATCATACTCAATGGGCAAAAATTAAAAGCAGTCTCCTTAAAATCAGGAAGAAGGCAGGAGTGCTCCCCTTTCACCACTCTTATTCAATGTAGTTCTGGAAGTTCTAGCCACAGCAATCGACAAGAAAAAGAAATAAAAGGCATCCAAAGTGGAATAGAAGAAGTAAAACTATTGTTATTTGCAGATGATTTAATATTGTATATAGAATACCCTAAACACTCAGTCAAAAAACTACTGGACCTGATAAATGAATTCAGCAAGGTGCAGGATATAAAATTAATACTCAGAAATCAGACAGATTTTTATACACTAACAATGAACTGTAGCAAAGAAAAATTAAGAAAGCAATCCCCTTCTCCATTGCAACCAAAAAAATAAAGTACCTAGGAATAAATTTAACCAGGGAGATAAAAGACTTGTACTCAGAAAATTATAAAACATTGATAAAAGAAATCAGAGAAGATACAAACAAGTGGAAGCATGTACTGTGCTCATGATTAGGAAGAATAAACAGCATTAAAATGTCTATATTACCCAAAGCAATTTATAAATTCAATGCAATACCAAGTAAAATACCAATGACTTACTTCAAAGATATAGAACACATTCCAAAAAAATTATATGGAACCAAAAGAGAAGACTATTAGCCTCAGCAATCTTGAAAAGGAAGAATAAAGTGGGAGGTATCACAGTTTTTGATGTCAAGTTATACTACAAGGCCATTGTACTCAAAACAGCCTGGTACTGGCATAAGAACAGGCATATAGATCAATGGAACAGTACAGAGAATCCAGAAATAAACTCACACCTTTATGTACAACTGATATTTCACAAAGGAGGTAAGAACATACAATGGAATAAAGACAGCCTTTTCAACAAATGGTGTTAGGAAAATTTGACAGCTACCTGCAAAAAAATAAAACTAGACCACCAACTTATACTATTCACAAAAATAAACTCAAAATGGATAAAAGACTTAAATGTAAGCCATAAAACGATAAGCATCTTAGAAGAAAACATAGGCAGTAAGCTCTCTGACATCTCTCGGAGCAATATATTTGCCGATTTATCTTCACGGGCAAGTGAAATAAGAGACAGGATAAACAATTGGGACTATATCAAACCAGAAAGTTTTTCCATAGCTAAAGACAATAAGAAGAGAATAAAAAGACAAACTATACAATGGGCGAATGTATTTGACAATAAGTCTGATAAGGGGTTAATAACCAAAATTTATAATGATGTTGTAAAACTTGCCTGACCAGGCGGTGGTGCAGTGGATAGAGTGTTGGACTGGGATGTGGAGACCCAGGTTTGAGACCCTGAGATTGCCAACTTGAGCACAGGCTCATCTGGCTTGAGCAAAAAGCTCACTAGCTTGGACCCAAGGTCACTGGCTCAAGCAAGGGTTTACTCGGTCTGCTGAAGGCCCGCAGTCAAGGTACATATGAGAAAGCAATCAATGAACAACTAAGGTGTCGCAATAAAAAACTGACAATTGATGCTTCTCATTTCTCTCAGTTCCTGTCTGTCTGTTCCTATCTATCCCTGTCTATGACTTGATCTCTGTTCCTGTAAAAAAAAAAAAAAAAAAAAAAAACAACAACAAAAAAAACAGAAACAAACAAAAAACTTATAAAACAACACCAGGAAGACATACAATCCAATAAAAAAATGGGCAAAAGTAATGAATAGACACTTCTTCAAAGAGGACATACAGATGGCCAATAGGCATATGAAAAAATGCTCAACATCACTAATTAGGAAAATGCAAATTAGAACCATAATGAGATATCATCTCACACCAGTCAGAATGGTGCTTATGAACAAAACAACAACACAGATTAAGTGCTGGCAAGGATGTGGAGAAAAGGAAACCCTCCTACACTGCTGGTGGGAATGCAGACTGGTGCAGCCACTGTGGAAAACACTATGGTGTTACCTCAAAAAATTAAAAATTGAACTGCCATTTGACCCAGCTATCCCACTTCTAGGAATATACCCTAAGAACACCATAGCACTGTTTCAAAAGAAAAAATGCACCCCCATGTTTATGGCAGCATTGTTCACAATAGCAAAGATCTGGAAACAGCCCAAGTGTCTGTCAGTGGATGAGTGGATTAAAAAGCTTTGGTACATATATACTATGGAATGCTACTCAGCCACAAGAAATGATGACATTGGATCATTTACAACAACATGGATGGACCTTGATAACATTATACTGAGTAAAATAAGTAAATCAGAAAAAACTAAGAACTATATGATTCCATACATAGATGGGACATAAAAATGAGTCTCAGAGACATGGACAAGAGTGTGTTGGTTATGGGGGGGCAGGAGAAAGGATTTGGAGGGGTGAGGGGAGGGGAAGTACACAAAGAAAACCAGATGGAAGGTGATGGAAGACAATTTGACTTTGGATGAGGGGTATGCAACATAATCCAATGTCCAAATAACCTGGAGATGTTTTCTCTGCATATATGTACCTTGATTTTATCAATATTACCCCATTCAAATTAGTTAAAAAACAATCTTTTTATCAAGAACAATAAAAAGTCACAAAACAAATTAAAAAGATAATCAACAGACATCAAAGCCATACAGAGTTTATCCTCCAAACAAAATAGACTCAGATTAGAAATCAATAACAGAAAGAGAACCAAAGTTTCTCTAAGGGTTGAAATTTAGATAACACATTTCTTAATAACCCCTAGGTCAAAAAGAAATTCTCAGAGAAAATAGAAATAATACATACAGCTCAATAATAATGAAAATACAATATACCAAATTACATAAAGGTTAGCTAAAGCAGTGCAAAGAGGTAGATTTTTAGAGCACAAATCATTGCTAAAAACACTCAAATTAGTAACATAATTTTCTGCCTCAAGAAATTATAAAAATAGGAGCAAAATAAACCCTATGTAAGTAGAAGAAATTAAAAGGAGGTAAAATTAGTAAAACCAAAACAAACAAAAAGTAATTTTAAAAAGTCAGTGAAACAAAGGCTGGCTCTTTTAAAATATCAATAAAATCGACAAACCTCTAAAAAAGACCAATAATAATTTTAAAAGAATACAAAATTATAATATCAAGAATGGAAAAAGCAATAAAATTTAGATCCTATGGCCATAAGAATAATATAAAGGATAAATAATAAAGGAAAGATATAAACAACTGTATGTGCATAAATTAGAAACAGAAAAAATGGACAAATTTTTTTTGCAAACGACATACTACTGAAATTCAGCCCAGATAAAATATGCAATTTGAGTAGTCACTATAACTACTAAAGAAATTGAGCCTGCAGTTAAAATGCTTTTGCAAAGAAATCTCCAGGCCCAAATGACTTACACACTTTTACAAATATTTAAAAATAAATTAACTAAATTTATACAATCTCTGCCAGAAAATTGAAGAGGAAGAATCACTTCCCAAATCATATTTACAAGTCTCTTTTTACTCTAATATCAAATAAACTAAGAGGGAAAAAGTAAAAGAACAAATGTAAGTCAATATCTCTAACAAACAAGCAAACATAGATGCAAAATTTCTCAACACAATATTTAAAAAATTGAATCTGGCAAAGAATAATAATCACCATAAGCAAGTTGATTTTATTCTAGATCTGCAACACTGCAACACTAGTTAAGTGTTTGAAAAAATCAATCAATGTAATCTAACATATCAACAACTTTCAGAAGAAAAAAACACAACCATATCAATTGAGCAGAACAAACATCTGACAAACTCTAATGCCTATCTTAATTAAAACAAAACAAAACAAAAAAGCAATCAAACAAACAAAAAAATGCAGACAATTGGGAATTCTCTAAACCTCAGAGCCAGCAATAGTATACAAAATGCCTTTTCACATTTGGAATCCTTTCGACTTACTTTCTGCTCTACCTCTCCTACCTATTATAATGCATCTGACTTTGGCGTGCCTCTTCAGTTTATAACTTATCATGGAATTATATTTTTACCAGAATAAATCTGTTTACTCTTCTTAAATTAAGCTCACCTAATTACTAACCTAATTACATCTGCAAAATCCCCTCATATCATTATCTGATTTAGTGCTTGATTAAATAATCAGGCAATTAGAATTTGGGAAAGAAATTTAGATTTATGCCTATCACAGATGGCAAATTCAGACAAATCTCTGTATGGACAAAGTAATAAAGTCTTTCCTTTGTTATTTTGTTTTGTTTTGTGACAGAGACAGAGAGACAGAGAGAGGGACAGATAAGGACAGACAGGCAGGAAGGGAGAGAGATGAGAAACATCAATTCTTCATTGCAGTTCCTTAGTATCCTTAGTTGTTTATTGATAGCTTTCTCATATGTGCCTTGACCAGGGTTCTACAGAAGAGTGAGCTACCCCTTGCTCAAACTAGCAACCTTGGGCTCAAGCCAGTGACCTATGAGATCAAGCCATCGACTATGGGGTCATGTCTATGATCCCATGCTCAAGCCAACAACCCCATGCTCAAGCTGGTGAGCCCTCTCTCAAGCCAGATGAACCCACTCTCAAGCCAGCAACCTTGAAGTTTTGACCTTGGGTTTTCTGTGTCCCAGTCCAAAGCTCTATCCATTGTGCCACTGCCTGGTCAGGAAAGATAGAAAGTCTTAATGCTTAAATTCTACTTCAAGCCCTGGTCAGTGGCTCAGTGGAAAGAGTGTTGGCCCAACATATGGATATCCAGGGTTCAATTCCCAGTCAGAGTGCACAGATAGGCAACAATCTGCTTTTCTCCCTCTCCCTCTTCCTTTTCCACAGCCCACTCAATTAGTTTGAGCATGGCCCCAGGCACTGAGGATAACTCAGTTGGTCTAAGTGTATCAGGCTCAGGTGCTAAAAATAGCTTAGTACTCAAGCATCAGCCTAAGATGTATTTTCTAGTTGGATCCTGGTCAGGATATATGATATATGCAGGAGTCTGTCACACTGTCTATCCTCTTTTCACTTAGAAAAAAAATTCTACTTCAGTTTTATTATTTTTTTTCCTATTCTTACATTCATTAAATGAATGAGGTAGTGGAACTGTGCTACATAAAATGAAGAAAGAGATGAATAAGGATCAGCCTCTGCTCTTGTGGACCTGGTAATATTGTGGCAAACACCAGGAGGTTAAATTTTGTGGTGAATAACAAAAAGTAAAAAGAGAAAAGGCAGGAAGAAAAATGCAGCATTAAGGGTTCTATAATACCTGAAGAGAGGGGCACCTAAACCAGAACAATGAATATCAAATATTACAATCTACAGTTCTCTAAATTGGGGAAAAAGCTACTCTCCACAGTGATTTCAGATATAATGTCACATATAAGAAATAGAGGACAGTTATAGAGGTCTGAGTCAGGTTATAAATACTGGACAGACATTATAGAAGTCTCCAAATACTAAAGAAGTAGAGCTCTACAGCAGGAGCTTTGATGGGAGATTGGAAAAGGTCCTATAATATTCCAGGTTTCTGGTCTTCAGAGACCATCCTTGCTGGGTTTGTTATTTTTTAGTTATATAACATAAACATTTGTGCTTCATAAGTAGTAACTTTTAAAATTTCACTGAGAAAATACATGGCACAAGTTGTTAATAATAAGTTTCTTTTAACTGTTGAAGCAAAAGGAGAAATTGAGAGTTAGGTAACATTTAATTTTAAAAATCAAACAAGTAATTTTTTCTATGATTTCTAGGCACATATGTAAGTGTCCATCATCTATAGAAATTATTTCAGTTAGCAGTATTACATAGTTCATCCTATTGGGATCCTATTTTTTCTCCTAAAATGAAAATTTCCTCAATGATTGTGAGGACAACAGCTGTGTTAGGGTTGTTCACTGTTTCCCTGGCTGCAAGCACTTGATGCAATTAGTGCATGAAAACACAGCAGAAAGCCACATGTGTGTCACTATGAAAAGCTATGAGTGCTTTCCCTTGGAGGCAATTCTCCCAGATTGTTCTTCCACCAGTATGACATGCAGTTTTCTTGAGTTCCTCAGCCACCACTGTGAGAGGCAGTTTCTCTGATCCTTTCCCCTCCACTACAAAAAAGCAGTTTCCTTTGTTTATTTGCTCGCCTATCTCTGCGAGCTTCTAATAAACAGTTATGGCCCAACAAATTCTAGCTCCAAAGTTTCTCTTACATCTGCCTGAATTCAATAAAACCTGCCTGGCCTCAACTAACAGTATTACATCTGGTGTAGTGGGTAGGATTCAGGTAAGACTGGTTTGGAGCCGCCAACAGCCTTGAAGTTTGGGGTTCAGAAGTAGTCTTTGTTCTCCAGCATATGGTTCTCTATGGATGTCTCATTGGGGGCTAGGTTCTGGGGGGTATTTTACAGCCCTGAGCAAAGAAACCAAGAGCTCTGTGTGAGAGGCTGCCCAAGGTCAAAAGCTCCAAGATGAGCTGCAAACTGAGCGCCAAGAACAGCATGAGCTGGAATGGTGACCGGAGAGTTACAGATTTGAGAACTGCAGATCAGGCTACAGCAGTGTTTCCCAACCTTTTTTGTGCCATGCCCCACCTTAACCTTTCTAAAATTTTTATGTCCCCCCCTATGTAACATACATAATTTTTAACATTAAAAAATTGATTTGTTCACTTAATAAACATAAATGATAGGTTCTAGGAAGAAATCACTATGAAATTGTTAACAAAACATAGTAAGTAAAATTTCAAAACATATAATGAAAAACAGAAATTTAAATTCCAAATAATTTTAATACAGATTTTTCTATATTAATTTATTATTTTAATTTAGTGTGATCCTTGTGCTTGATGCTTGCTGCACAGAGATTTTATATTAGGCTCCAATTTGGTTAGCTTTAGTCTCAAGTCTCCACGTTGTGTTATATCTAGCCGATTTCTTTTTTTTACCAGTAAATCATTTACAGCACCAAATCCACATTCAGCTAAAAAGGAAGATGGAAATGGTAGCAATAGTTTTCTTGCACATTTGGTTGAATTTGGGTATTTGATTTCTGTTTCCTCACAAAGCCATGCCATCGCTCCTTTGATATTATAATAAATAAAGCTTTAACTGACTCATCATTTTGCAATTCTGCGAGTTCTTCTTGATACTGCATATTTGATATATCAGACAAATCCACTAACATTGGCTACATCATCCATGTTGGGAAGTCAATTTGTTTTAAATCAGAAAATCTTTCTTTTAAATCAGCCAATGGAATATTCAAATGATTGACAATAACAAGTAAAGCGGTATCAGTTACTTCACATTTTTGGAGCCAATGAAACTGTTTAAAGTTTTTGTTGTTAATATGTTTCTGACATAACTCAATATTGGTAATGAAACCAAATATCTTTGCTTTTGCATCGACAAGAGTTTTATTTGTTCCTTGAAGTTGCTTATTTAATATATTTAGTTTTTCAAAGATATCGGCTAAATAACTCACAAATGCTTTACCATCTATTGTTAACAGATACTTCATTTCAGGTTTGTTGCTTAAAAAATCACTAAGAGTATCAAACAGTTGCATAAATCTTTTCAAACAGTTTCCTTTAGATAGCCATCTTACTTCAGTATGAAGTAAAAGTCTCACATGGTCTTCATTTTGTTCTTCACAAAATAGCTTGAAAAGACGTTCACATTTGGCACTAGCTTTAATAGCATTAACACACTTTATCACTGTATGTAATACTTCATTCAGAACAGGCGAGATGTTTTTAGCTACCAAGTTTTCCCTATGAATAACACAATGCACAAGAATCATTTCTGGATTCGCATCTTTCATCAGTTTTAAGCAGCCATTTTTCTTGCCCATCATATTGGGAGCACCATCTGCAGCACAAGATGTTATATTTTTCATTGGTATATCGTTGACATCTAAGTAGTTTTTTAGCTTATTATATATATCTTTGGAGGTAGTGGTGCTTTCTAATCTTTTACAGAACAACATTTCTTCTGCAAAATGTCCTTTATCAATATATCTTACGTAAGGTATCAATACTGCCTCACTGTCTCTCAAAGTTGATTCATCCATTTGCAAGGAGAACTTTCTTGTTTTCAGCTTTTCAATAAGTTGTTTTTCAATATCCTCACTCATTTCGTCTATTCTTCTGCTAACAGTATTGTTACTGAGTGGCATAGCTTTTACATCTTTGTCATCTTTTTCAAGAACCGTTTTAAGAAATGCTGATATTGACGGTTTTAATAAATTCTCTCCTATAGTGTGATTTTCTCCAGTTTTAGCGATGAATAAAGAAATTTGATAACTAGCCTCAAGAACACGATTATTAGTTGAAGTATGAGCAGTAAATAGAGACTTTAATGTTGTTCTTTTTTCAAAATTTTTCTTTAAAGTTTTAAAGTAACTCAAATCTGAATTAATATGAGCACTATGTTTCGCCTTCAAATGTGCCTCAAGACAACCTCATTTCATTGATTCGTTGGTCAAGCATTGCTGGCATAAAAGACAAAAAGGAATCTGCTCATCGTGAACAGCGGGTATGAACACAAATTTTTAATATTCCTCCGAATATTGACAAGTTTTTTTCTTGCTTCACCACTCATTTTACTATGGGCTATAAGAAATAAAAATAAGATCAGTTAAAAACTAATATTAAAATATGTGTTAAAATATATTCAATGTGACATAGAGTAAACGTATACTAAAAATTCATATTTATTTAAATGTATATAACACATTTACTACACTACCACCACAAATCAAAAGGTATCTATATTTTTTCCACTTGACAAAATTTTCTGGAAAGTTATGCTTCTAAAATTAAAATTGTCGTGCATGCACTATTATAGCCCCAATAATATTTATAAAATATTATTGCTTTCTAGCCCTGATGCAAGAAGTACTTAATAAAGAGTTTAATATTGATAAAAATAAAATCAAATACTTACCAATTATATCTATACAATATATATATATGTATATTTATTAAATCAATGAGCTTTTACAACAGTTTTGACTGACACTTATTTCAAATTAACACCAACTGAATGATGTGAAGCACTACAGAAGTTGTGATGGGCCAATTAGGTGAGAATAACTGCATTGTTTAGCGAGTTTTTAAAATGTCCGGGGTTCCCCACGGCAGATGGCACGCTCCGCGGTGAACCCAGGACGAAGTTTACTTGACGACGCCAATCACCCAGTTGATATTTTGGTCTCGTCAAATGAAATTATACTTAATAATTATTTACCACAATTATTTAAGAATTGCATTTTTTGTTAAATTTGGCACCGATATCTAGCATTGCATTTAAGTGGCCCGGGGCAAAAGAGTTAAAGTCATGTCGAGTCCATTTTCAAATTGCCCCCCTTAACTATCGAATTGCCCCCCTGTGGGGCATGGACCCCACGTTGGGAAACACCGGGCTAGAGGCTGAGAACCAGTGACAGCTTGAACTGGAATGATAGCTAGAGAAGTAGGCATATCGCTCTTGAGAGCTGCAGTGTGAGATGTAGGCTGAACACCAACGGCACCAGGAATTGGGATGGTCTCTGGAAAAGGAATTATAGGTTCATGAGCTGCAATTTGCCCTGGAAGTTAAACATTGGCAGTGACAGTTGTTAGAGAAACAACTGCATGTTCAAAAGCTTGAGCTTCAACTTCAGGCTGAAAGCTGGCAGCTGCAGGAGCTGAAGTGGTAACTGAAGGACATGCATTTGTACCAGCAGAATGGCTCTTAGTTGACAGGAGCAGGTGTTTCAAACTCTTCATCTTCTAATGATGATGTTTGGGCTGAAACTGACTTATGCAGACTCAGCACCCAACTGGTGGTCACCTAACAGTGGTCGGAAAACTGTAGCTCATGAGCCACATGCGGCTCTTTGGCCCCTTGAGTGTGGCTCTTCCACAAAATATCACATGCGGGCACTACCTCAATAAGGAATGTACCTACCTATATAATTTAAGTTTAAAAATTTGGCTTTCAAAAGAAGTTTCAATTGTTGTACTGTTGATATTTGGCTCTGTTGACTAATGAATTTGCTGACCACTGAAGAAGGTAAAAACCCAGCAGCCAAGAATGCTTCAGGGGCAGGAACAACCCCCTCCATATGGTTGAGCACTCTGTGATCCAGCCCTACAACCAGACAGAGCTGATGGAACTAAGAACAAAATTCAGGCAGAAACCCACCAAGCCTGAGGCAACCTGGTTGCTGTGGTTGTGGGACAAAGGAGTAGATGGCATCATGAACTCTGGAACAGAGATGAAGAAATTGGCTGCCATTACCATGCATTCCTTTCTGAAGCAGCATCTTCAGAACTACCATGACAACCTAGAAAACCATATCCTATTAGAATGAGTGATGGATGCCATTTCTATAGTCTGGCAGAATGCTGGAGACTTGCTGTGGGTAGTGAGTTGGTGGCAATCATATATGGAGGTACAGAAAGTCCTCTAGAAACTAGGTGTGAAGGATGCTGCTTACAATCTGAGGTCCCATGTCCAGATGAAGAAGTATTTATGGCAGGGACGAGTGACCATATTTTCTGTATTGTTCTGTCAACCCTTTTTGGGTCATAAGTGGCTACTTTGGGTCCCTATTCTGGGTAGCCTATCAACATAGTTACACATATGGTAGCATATTTGGGCAAAGTGGGGGCAACATGAAATCATAAAGCTGTGACAGCTGCTGCCTGTGCAGGCCCCCGACTAACAAGAGAAACTGCCTGATAAAGGTTATTAAAACAGAAATGTCAGTAAATTTGATTGTGGTCATGACAAATAGAAAGAAATTAGATAGTAAGTCTAATAAAGTTTGTTTGGAGCTTTGGTTGCAGCTTAAACCAAAACAGAGGTAACAGCCATTTAGATGGACACCCCCAGCCACTATCAATAAAATAGTTGGTGTGCAGGTAGCATATTTACAAAATTATATAATGGAGAAAGTTTAGAGAGTCAAAGATCCCCAAGACTTATTGTTCCAGTTTGAATAGTGGGAAGGCTGAGGGACATGTCTATCAGGAATGGTCAGACATCAGAGGCTCCATGTGGAACTGGCAATCCACTAGTCCCCTTCTAATATACAATGGATGTTGGCCTTGGAGAAGATATATATATATATATATATATATATATATATATATATATATATATATATATATATATATCTTATTCCAAATATATATTTTGGGGGTAGATGTCTAAAAAAGCTATTGGAAGTTCTGCCTGCATGTCCAGGTTGTGAAGGCAATGTAGAAGGAACATGTAGCACATTCACCCTTCCAATTACCCATTCCCCAGTGTGCAACTAGCACTAAACAGTATCACCTGCCAGGCAGTTATGAAGAAATCACAGGTACAATCCTTGAACTAGAAAAGTTGGGATCATCTGGTCAGCACATAGCCCTTACAACTCCCCAGTGTGGCCTGTGCACAAAACAGATGCAACCTGGTGAATGACAGTAGTTTACAGAGAACTTCTTAAAGTTGTTTCCCCTTTGCATGCTGCTGTTCTCTCAATAGCTAACCTGATGGATCAGTATACCATACATTGGGGACATAGAACTTTGTGGCAGATTTAACTAATGCTTTTCATCTATTGACATAGCTTCAGAGAGTCAAGACCAACTTTTCTTTATTTGAGAAGGACAGCAATGGACCTTTATAGTATTACCACTTGGCTATTTGCATAGCCCCATCTTGTGTCCTATGCAGAGGTACTTGCAGCTTATGATCAATATGCAGTGAGCACCCTTGGAGACAACTAGCATCACCCAGACAGATCCAGAGAGGTTGTATTCCACTGGCATGGTGGTAGATAGATATCATTGGACCATTATCAAAGTTGGATGGGTACCAGTATGCAGTCACCAGCATAGAAAATGAAACTGATCTGCTTGGTGTTTACCCTTCCCATAACTCAGACCTGAGAGCCATCATACAGGCTCTGGACTGCCTAATGCTGTGTCCAGGTGGCCACTGGTTTTTAAAAGTGACAATGGTACTCATTTCACTGGTTCTATGGTAAAGCAATGGGCTCAAGACCTGGGAGTGGACCATGTTTTCTACCATCCACAGACTGCTGGTATCATTGGTGAATTCTTAAAACAATGGACTCTTTTATTTATTTTTTAAATTTTATTTTTTTAATGGGGCGACATCAATAACTCAGGATACATATATTCAAAGATAACAAGTCCAGGTTATCTTGTCTTTCAATTATGTTGCATACCCATCACCCAAAGTCAGATTGTCTTCTGCACCTTCTATCTACAACAAACAAACAAACAATCCAATAAAAAATGGGAGGAGGACATGAACAGACACTTCTCCCAGGAGGAAGTACAAATGGCCAACAGATATATGAAAAGATGCTCATCTTCTTTAGCTATTAGAGAAATGCAAATCAAAACTGCAATGAGATACCACCTCACACCTGTTAGATTAGCTATTATTAACAAGACAGGTAATATAACAAATGTTGGAGAGGCTGTGGAGAAAAAGGAAGCCTCATTCACTGTTGGTGGGAATGTAAAGTAGTACAACCATTATGGAAGAAAGTATGGTGGTTCCTCAAAAAACTGAAAATAGAACTATCATATGACCCAGCAATCCCTCTACTGGGTATATACCCCCAAAACTCAGAAACATTGATACGTAAAGACACATGCAGCCCCATGTTCATTGCAGCATTGTTCACAATGGACTCTTAAAGCAGGAATTGTGACAGGAGTGGGGCACAAGCTCCCTTACTGTATGAACATGCCGTTTGTGGACAGTACTCCAGATTTTGAATGAGACACCTTGCCAGGGGTGCCAGCTTCAGTGGAGGCCCTCCTGCACTGGGCAACTGCTCCCATCCAGTTGCAGATATGCTCCAAGGACACTTTATTTAAGCCAGGCTTTGGACAACAGGTAAACATGCTCTTGCTTGCCCCAACAGCCCTCCTTAAAGGTCAACATCTGCAATAGATATGGCCCTGGACTATACAGGCCCCTGCTTATGATGGATGGCTTTGTTGGCACCATTTAGTGGGAAAATAGAGGTGGACCTAAAGTTAACTCCATGGGCAGCCAGCACCTGGCTGCCTAAGATAGAATTGTATTACCCCTTAGTAATTGTTTTATAGCCTGTAATAAGTTCTCCCATTTTGTTACTCATAGAACAAGCAGATCCCGGTGTACAAGCCAAATAGTTTTGGTACCCTTCCCTAAGGGCAGCCTCTTGTACCAGCTATTGTGCTGTCTGTGGACAAAACTTTGACCTGTATTCTGCCAGGAGCTAAAGATATGCCTCTCTTGGTGCCACTGACACCAAAAACTTTCTTGTTTACCACATAGCTTGTACTTTTGTAATTTTGTTGCTGTAATCTGTACTAATTCTGTTTATGTAATGTACATCACTCCTAACACAGGCATCATAATGGAAGATAGCCGTTGCCTAGATTGTGAGACAAGCAACCCTAAAGGGATGAAATATAAGGAAAGCAGCTATGTTAGACTTGCTCACTAGTTCCCAGTTGCAAGCATTTCACAAAATTAGTTTATGAATAACAGACAAAAACCCATGTGTGTGTCAATGAAAACCTATGGATGCTTTCCCTTGGAGGCAATTCTTCCAGATCACTCTCTCACCACTGTGAAGTGTGGTCCCCTGAGTCCCTCAGCCACCACCATGAGGGTCAGTTTTTTTGATCCCTTGACCTCCACTGCAAAAAGTAGATTTTCATTTGTTTATTCACTTTCCTGTGTCTGTGAGCCTCCAATAAATAGGTATTGCCCCATGCTTTCCAGCTCACAGTTCCTCTACTTTCTGCCTGAATTCAGTGTGAAACCGCCTGGCCTTAACCACCAGCATGACAATGATCACTTCTTATTTTTAATTTCTGTGATGTAAGAGCTAGCATATGAGGGAATAACAAGTGGGAACTTATGAAACAACTTGAAAATTATAATAAAATCAAAATAATATTTTATTATGAAGGAGGGTGTAGTGGTGATCATTGTCAGCATCAGATATCTAAGGAATACAAGAATGGTCATCTTTATATGTCTATTTAATTTTCCAGCTTGGACTCTGCAGAAAATGAATCTCAAAGAATGGTAATATACTTCTACAGTGTTAAACAAGTAGTAATACTGATTGCAGATATTTGAAGAACACAGTATCATTGCTAAAGTATATGCCAACACTGATTTAGTGGACATGTTCCTTCTCATGCCAATTAACAAAAAACTATCAGAAATAGTTCTTATTTATTTGGGATCAATAGTATTAATTCATAATGTGTCATTAATACATTAACTTTCTTTTTTCTTATTTTTAATTAATTAATTTATTTTAGAGAGGAGAGAGAGAAAAAGAGAGAGAGAGAAGGAGGGGGAAGAGAAGGAAGCATTGACTTCCATATGTGCCTTGACTGGGCAGGCCCAAGGTTTCAAACTCTTGATGCTTTATCCACTACATCACCACAGGTCAGACATACATTAATTTTCTTTCCCTCTATCATAATATAGTCTGACAATATCTGGACCACTTGGACATGTCATAGAACATCACACTAATCCATTGCATTGATAACATCATGCTGCTTTGACAGTGCAGCCAAGAAGTGACAGATAGAATGGGGGCTTTGTTAAGACAAATGTACTCCAGAGGGTAGGAGATAAATCCTATTAAGTTTTAGAAACCCACAACTTCTGTGAAAATTCTAGTTGTTCAGTGGACAGGGGCATGCTAGAATATCTTTTCCAAAGCAAAAGACACATTGCTTGAATTCCTCATCACAAGGAAGGAACCATAGCATCAAGTAGCCAGATTTGGACTCTGGACACTAAACGTTCTACATCTGTGAATATTGCTTTAACCTATATATTTAGTGACATAAAAATCTACTAGGTTTGAATGGGGTTCAAGAACAAAAATGCAGTGCAACAGTTCCATGTCACAATGTCATTATCCTTGTCATTTGAGCCATATAATTCAATAAAACTTATATTGTTGAATACATCAGTATTGGGAAAGGATGCAGTTTAGAGCATATACTCGAGTGGAATGTTCACAATATAAGCCCTTGAGATTCAGAGACAGAGCTATGTTATTCATAGCAGAAAATTATAACTTTTATGAAACAATTCCCAGAATGCTACTGGGTTCTGGTAGAAATGGAACACTTTATCATGAGTTGGTCATGAAGTAAAAAATTCAAACTATTTCTTCTGCTGAACCCAACAGGTTATAGAGTGAGACATGTTTAGCAGCAGTCCATTATGAAATAAAAATATGTATCTTGAATTGAATCCAAGTAAGACAAAAGGGCACAAGTAAGTTAATGATCTGGTGGTAGTCGAGAAAACTTGTTACCCATATGAGCTATACCAGAGCCCTTCCTTGGCTTGTAGCTATCTACATATGAAGGACTCCAGTATAAATGACAAAGAAAATAAAAAACCTCTGAACTTGATTTATGAATGGGTCAGCATGCTATGTGAATGTAATGCAAAAAATAAAATAAAATAACTGAACAAACAACAAAAAGTGGCTGCATTATAACCACATTCAGGGTAACCTAATAAAATAGTGGAGAGAAAAATCTTCTCAAATGTAAGAGAGACAAGTAATACACTAGGTTATCTTTGCTTAGAGAAAGAAGGCACCTGAGGTAAGAAGTTTTAGATTTCTGGGCAGTAGTCAATTGTCTGGCCTTCTAATCTGGGACCTGGAGAGATGAGGTCTAAAAATCAAAGACACAAAGGTCTAAGGAAGAGGCATATGGATGGGCATATGGGAGTGGAAATAAAGTATGAAAACATTTATGTCACGTATTAATGCTGACTAGAAAGCATTGATCAGAGAGACACACTGAAAACTGTGTTGATGAAATAATTCAGTCATTTGACATTGCCAGCCTTTTTCATTAGCTATTCCAGAAATGTCATAATGGAAATACCAATGAAGGACCATGATAGAAGGAATGGAGGCTACATGTGGCCGCCAATGGATGGATGGACTTCTTTTTTTTTTAAATAATTTTTTTAATGGGGTGACATCAATAAATCAGGATACATATATTCAAAGATAACAAGTCCAGGTTATCTTGTCGTTCAATTATGTTGCATACCCATCACTCAAAGTCAGATTGTCCTCTGTCACCTTCTATCAAGTTTTCTTTGTGCCCCTCCCCCTCCCCCTTTCCCTCTCCCGTTCCCCCCCACCCCCATAACCACCACACTCTTATCAATGTCTCTTAGTTTCACTTTTATGTCCCACCTACGTATGGAATAATGCAGTTCCTGTTTTTTTCTGATTTATTTATTTCACTTCATATCATATTTTCAAGATCCCACCATTTTGCTGTAAATGATCCAATGTCATCATTTCTTATGGCTGAGTATTATTCCATAGTGTATATGTGCCACATCTTCTTTATCCAGTCATCTATTGATGGGCTTTTTGGTTGTTTCTATGTCCTGGCCACTGTGAACAATGCTGCAATGAACATGGGGCTGCATGTCTCTTTATGTATCACTGTTT
Organism: Saccopteryx bilineata; assembly: GCF_036850765.1. Lineage (NCBI taxonomy): Eukaryota > Metazoa > Chordata > Mammalia > Chiroptera > Emballonuridae > Saccopteryx > Saccopteryx bilineata. Next base: position 85,129,212 of record NC_089502.1, on the reverse strand, counting down.
CTGAGTTTTGAGGGTATATACCCAGTAGAGGGATTGCTGGGTCATAAGGTAGTTCTATTTTCAGTTTTTTGAGGAACCACCATACTTTCTTCCATAATGGTTGTACTACGTTACATTCCCACTAACAGTAAATGAGGCTTCCTTTTTCTCCACAGCTTCTCCAACATTTGCTATTACCTGTCTTGTTAATAATAGCTAATCTAACAGGTGTGAGGTGGTATCTCATTGCAGTTTTGATTTGCATTTCTCTAATAACTAAAGAAGATGAGCATCTTTTCATATATCTGTTGGCCATTTGTATTTCTTCCTGGGAGAAGTGTCTGTTCATGTCCTCTTCCCATTCTTTTATTGGATTGTTTGTTTGTTGTTGAGTTTTATGAGTTCTTTGTATATTTTGGATATTAGGCCCTTATCTGAGCTGTTGTTTGAAAATATCATTTCCCATTTAGTTGGCTTTCTGTTTACTTTGTTATCAGTTTCTCTTGCTAAGCAAAAACTTCTTAGTCTGATGTAGTCCCATTCATTAATTTTTGCCTTCACTTCTCTTGCCTTAGGAGTCAAATTCATAAAATGTTCTTTAAAACCCAGGTCCAGGCCCTGGCCGGTTGGCTCAGCGGTAGAGCGTCGGCCTAGCGTGCGGAGGACCCGGGTTCGATTCCCGGCCAGGGCACATAGGAGAAGCGCCCATTTGCTTCTCCACCCCTCCGCCACGCTTTCCTCTCTGTCTCTCTCTTCCCCTCCTGCAGCCAAGGCTCCATTGGAGCAAAGATGGCCCGGGCGCTGGGCATGGCTCTGTGGCCTCTGCCTCAGGCGCTAGAGTGGCTCTGGTCGCAATATGGCGATGCCCAGGATGGGCAGAGCATCGCCCCCTGGGGGGCAGAGCACCGCCCCTGGTGGGCGTGCCGGGTGGATCCCGGTCGGGCGTATGCGGGAGTCTGTCTGACTGTCTCTCCCTGTTTCCAGCTTCAGAAAAATGAAAAAAAATAAAATAAAATAAAAAATAAAAAATAAAACCCAGGTCCATGAGTTGAGTACCTATGTCTTCTATGTACTTAATTGTTTCAGGTCTGATGATTAGATCTTTGATCCATTTTGAGTTAATTTTAGTACAGAGGGACAAACTGTAGTCCAGCATCTTTCTTTTGCATGTGGCTTTCCAGTTTTCCCAGCACCATTTATTGAAGAGGCATTCTTTTCTCCATTGTGTGTTGGCCAGTTTATCAAAACTTATTTGACTATATGTATGTGGATTTATTTCTGGACTTTTTATTCTGTTCCATTGGTCTGAGTGTCTATTTTTCTGCCAATACCATGCTGTTTTGATTGTCGTGGCCGTATAATATAGTTTGAAGACAGGTATTGTAATGTCCCCAGCTTCATTCTTTTTCTTCAGGATTGCTTTGGATATTCGGGGTTTTTTATAGTTCCATATAAATCTGATGATTTTTTGCTCTATTTCTTTAAAAAATGTCATTGGAAGTTTGATGGGAATTGCATTAAATTTGTATATTGCTTTGGGTAATATGGCCATCTTGATTATATTTATTCTTTCTAACCAAGAACAAGGTATATTCTTCCATCTCATTATATCTTTTTTTGATTTCCCTTAACAATGGTTTATAGTTTTCATTATATAAGTCCTTTACATTCTTTGTCATGTTTATTCCTAAGTATTTTATTTTTTTGTTGCAATCGTGAAGGGGATTATTCTTCTGAGTTCATTCTCAATTGTTTCATTTGTTGGCATACAGAAAGGCTATTGACTTCTGTATGTTAATTTTGTATCCTGCGACCTTACTGTATTGGCTTATTGTTTCTAGTAGTCTTTTTGTGGATTCTTTGGGGTTTTCGATGTATAGGATCATATCATCTGGAAAAAGTAATACCTTTACTTCTTTTCCAATATGGATGCCTTTTATTTCTTTGTCTTGTCTGATTGCTCTGGCTAGAACCTCTAGTACCACATTAAATGAGAGTGGAGAGAGTGGACAACCCTGTCTTGTTTCTGATTTAAGGGGGAAAGCCTTTAGTTTAGTGCCATTTAATATGATGTTAGCTGATGGTTTATCATATATGGCCTTTATCATGTTGAGATATTTTCCTTCTATACCCATTTTGTTGAGAGTCTTAAACATAAAATTGTGCTGTATTTTATTGAAAGCCTTTTCTGCATCTATTGATAAGATCATGTGGTTTTTGTTCTTCGTTTTGTTGATATGGTGTATTACGTTAACCGTTTTACGTATGTTGAACCATCCTTGAGATTCTGGGATGAATCCCACTTGATCATGATGTACTATTTTTTTAATATGTTGTTGTATTTGATTTGCTAGTATTTTGTTTAGTATTTTAGCATCTGTATTCATTAGAGATATTGGTCTGTAGTTTTCTTTTTTTGTGCCATCCTTGCCTGGTTTTGGAATGAAGGTTATGTTGGCCTCATAAAATGTGTTTGGAAGTATTGCTTCTTCTTCGATTTTTTGGAAGACTTTCAGTAGAATAGGAACCAAGTCTTCTTTGAATGTTTGATAAAATTCACTGGTATAGCCGTCAGGGCCTGGACTTTTATTTTTGGGGAGGTTTTTGATGTTTTTTCTATTTCTTCTCTACTAATAGGTCTGTTTAGGCTTTCTGCTGCTTCTTGACTCAGTCTAGGAAGGTTGTATTGTTCTAGGAATTTATCCATTTCTTCTAGGTTGTTGAATTTAGTGGCATAAAGTTTTTCATAGTATTCTACAATAATTCTTTGTATATCTACGGTGTCCGTGGTGATTTCTCCTCTTTCATTTTGGATTTTGTTTATATGAGTTCTTTCTCTTTTTTCCTTGGTAAGTCTTGCCAAGGGTTTGTCAATTTTGTTGATCTTTTCAAAGAACCAGCTCCTTGTTCTATTAATTTTTTCTGTAGTTTTTCTGTTCTCTATTTCATTTATTTCTGCTCTGATTTTTATTATCTCCTTTCTTTGGCTGGTTTTGGGTTGTCTTTGTTCTTCTTTTTCTAGTTCCTTAAGGTGTGAAGTTAAGTGGTTCACTTGGGCTCTCTCTTGTTTGTTCATCTATGCCTGAAGTGATATGAACTTCCCTCTTATCACTGCTTTTGCTGCATCCCATAGATTCTGATATGTTGTATTGTTATTTTCATTAGTCTGTATATATTTTTTATCTCTGCACTTATTTCTTTTTTGACCCATTCATTTTATAAAGTATATTGTTTAGTTTCTACATTTTTGTGGGATATTTTCCCTCTTTTTTGCAGTTGAATTCTAGTTTCAAGGCTTTATGATCAGAAAATGTGCTTGGTATAATTTCGATTTTTCTGAATTTGCTGATGTTGTTTTTGTGGTCCAATATATGGTCAATTTTTGAGAATGATCCATGTACACTGGAGAAAAAAGTACACTCAGTCATTTTGGGATGAAATGTCCTGTAGATGTCTATCATATCCAGGTGCTCTAGTGTTTTAAGGCCACTATATCTTTGTTGATTCTCTGTTTAGATGACTGATCTAAAGCCATCAGCAGTGCATTGAAGTCTCCAAGTATGATTGTATTTTTGTCAGTTTTTGTTTTAAGATCAATAAGTAGCTGACTTATATACATTGGTGCTCCTTGGTTTGGTGCATATATATTAAGAATTGTTATGTCTTCTTGATTCACTGTCCCCTTAGCCAGTATGAAATGGCCATTTTTGTCTCTGAGTACTTTTGCTGTCTTGTAGTCAGCATTATCAGATATGAGTATTGCTACTCCTGCTTTTCTTTGGATGTTATTTGCTTGGAGTATTGTTTTCCAGCCTTTCACTTTGAATTTGTTTTTATCCTTGTTACTTAGATGAGTTTCCTCTAGGCAGCATACAATTGGATTTTCTTTTTTAATCCATTCTGCTACTCTGTGCCTTTTTTGGTGAGTTTAATCCGTTTACATTTAGTGTAATTATTGACACTTGTGAGTTCCCTATTTCCATTTTATAGATTGCTTTCTGTTAGTTTTGTGTCTTGCTTGATCCTTCTCTTTCGTTTTTCTATCTTTTGTTTTTATTTGGTTGTATTCCATACATCTTTCCTCTGTTGCTATCTTTTTTATCTCATGTGCTTCTGTGGTGATTTTTTCAATGGTGGTTACCTTTAAGTAATGAAAAGGGTTCCTACCCTGTTCATTGTAGTGCACTATTTTGTGAGTAGTTTTGCACTCCATTGTCCTTTGCTACTGTTAATCTCCATCTTCTCCCCCCACTTTCTTTTTGTTGTTGTCACAGTTTAAATTTGGTTTTATTGTATTCTTCTTGGAGTTTTTACTTGTGGCTTTGTTTTTTTGTTTGTTTGTTTTTTGTATCTGATTGGAGAACCCCCTTTAGTAATTCCTGGAATGTGGGTTTTCTGATGATAAATTCCTTCATCTTTTCTGTATCTGTGAATGTTTTTATTTCTCCTTCATATTTGAAGGATAGCTTTGATGGGTATAGTATTCGTAGCTGAAAGTTCCTGTCTTTCAGGACTTTAAATATTAGGGTCCACTCTCTTCTAGCTTGTAGAGTTTCTGCTGAGAAATCTGATGATAATCTAATGGGCCTTCCTTTATATGTTGTATTCTTCTTTTCCCTGGCTGCCTTGAGAATTTTTTCTTTGCCGTTGGTTTGTGCCAGTTTCATTATGATGTGCCTTGGAGTAGGTTGGTTGGGGTTAAGAAAACTCGGAGTTCTGTTTGCTTCTTGAATTTGAGGCTTTAGCTCTTTCCACAAGCTTGGAAAGTTCTCATCTATTATTTGTTTGAGTATGTTCTCCATTCCATTTTTTCTATCTTCTCCCTCTGATATACCTATTATTCTTATGTTATTCTTTTTGATGGAGTCAGATAATTCTTGTAGGGTTATCTCATTTTTTTTAATTTTTGAGTCTCTTCTTCTCTCTGTTGTGCCTCAAGTTGCTTGTCTTCTATTTCACTAATCCTCTCTTCTATCTGGCCTGTTCTATTAGCTAAGCTTGTTACCTCGTTTTTCAGCTCGTGAATTGAGTTTTTCATCTCTGTTTGATTTGTTTTTATAGTTTCAATTTCCTTGGAAATATATTCTTTGTGTTCATTGAATTGTTTTCTGAGCTCCATAAATTGCCTTTCTTTGTTTTCTTGTATATCTCAGAGGATTTTTAGGATTTCTATCTTGAAGTCTCTGTCATTTAGCTCCAAGGTTTCCAATATATTAAATTTTTTCTCCATTGATTTTTCCTCATCTAGCTGTGTTACCTCTCTTTCTTTTGTAATCATGATATTCGATTTTCTCTTCCTTAGTGATATCTGAGGGTGGTTTTGTTGATAGTATTAATGAGATTTAATAAAGAATAAAAAGTTTTAAAAAATTGAAAAGAGTTGTTTTTTTAAAAAAAATTAATAATGAAATACACAAAAATAAAATAAAAGAAAAATTAAAAAAAGGAAATTATTCCCCTTCTCCTTTTTTCCTCTCCTCTCCTCTCCCCTCTTTCTTGAGAAAATCTTGTGCTGAACTGTGAATTATATTTTATTAAATAGAACAAACAATGCCTGTAATGGAGGACCTGAATTGGGAGAAAGTAATAAAGGGGCAAAAAAAAAGAAAAAGAAAAAGAAAAAAGAAGGGGTATGAACCCACAAAAAGCAAATAAGGAAAAAATTTGCGTCAAGAATAAAATAATTTGCTTTTAAGTGTTGGTTGACTAAGAGTTATGATGAGAGGAATAAGAGGGAAACTGGAAAATGGGGGGACAAATTAAAAAATTACTATTGTATTTAGTGGAACAAGAACTAGATAAAATGGAGAGCCAGGGATGGGAGCACTGCTAGTGAGTTAAAAAGGTGAAGTAAAAAACCCCAAAATTCCACAAACATAAGTTTGAGACCCAGATAAGTTAATTTGTTCTTTATTGAGGTCTGAATGAGAGGAGACGTAAAGGAGAAAGGAAGAAACTTATATAGAGGGAGAAAAGAAAGAGAGAGAGGAAAAAAAAAGAGGGAACCACTAAAAGAAGAAAAAAGTAAATAGAGGAGAGAGAGAGAGAGAGTTAAGGGTTTTGGAGTACAACCCTCATAGAGAGAAAGGAAGAGGAAAGAAAAGATAATGGGAGATGTAACACTTATGCATAGTGTAGTTCAAGGAGAGGAGAGAGTAAGACCGGCATAGAGTTAATTGACCAAATTGGAGGAGGAAAAAAAAATATCAAGAATAAAGATAAGAGAAACAAATGAACAAATATAATAAAATGGGACAGGTTATAAAGTCTGCAAATTATTCTTGATTTTGAGAGTTTATCTTTTTGCTTTTTCTTTTCTCTTCCTCTTCCTGGTTGGTGACTCTGTACCCCGGGTTCTGCCCCTTCGGTTTGCAGTTGATAAGTCTCTATGGCGATGTTATGTATTGTGCTTTAGTCTCATTGGCAGTCGAAGCTCATTAGCATTTATAGACTCCGACAATGAGAGAGTCTGTGTCCTGGAGCCTTTCTCCTAGTCTTTCCTTCCTCAATTAGTAGCCTGATAATCCAGCTGCCTCTGCCTGGATAGTAAGAGGCTCAAAGAGCTGGCAACTCCCCACTCTATTCCCACTCAGCACAGTGCTCTGGGTAGGCTCAGTCAGTCAGAGCTGCTAGCATAATCAGGTGGGGCTTATGCCCACTCAAAGACCTCTGGCTCTGCCACTATGTCTGGTAACACAAGCGGGCGCCCACTCCCGGGGCGCTCGGAGAAATCTCTCGCTCACTATCTGCGTGCGCAGACCAGGATATCAGGCCGGAAGTCTCACACTCTGAGTAAAACCCCCACCCGCATGGAAAAGTTCCAGCGTTGGAATTGGCTCTTACTCCATCCCCGTGTGTGGCTTTTTCAAGGCGCTGAGTTGGCCTGAGATTCCGCTTTTGGGCCATACAAAGGCCCCTGACTCTGCTCTTCTGTGGGATAACATGGGCGCACACTGCCGAGGCACTCAGAGGAATCTCTCGCTCACTATCTGTGTGCGCAGACCAGGATATCAGGTCAGCAGTCTCACACTCTGAGTGAAACCCCACCCGCAAAGAAAAGTTCCAGGATTGGAATTTGTTCTCGCTCCCTTCCCGTGTGCGGCTTTCCCAGGGTGCTGGGGCAGTCCGGAGATTCTGCTTTTGGCTCACACAAAGGCTTCTGACTCTGCCTTTCTGTGAGACAACACGGGCGCCCACTCCCGGGGCTTTGGAAGGAATCTCTCGCCCACTATCTGCGCACGCCAACCAGGGGATCATGGAAAATGGCTGCCCCACTTGTCTTTCTTTGTCTGGGTTTGGCGCAAGTGTTAGTTTGTATTGCCCGGGTTGCCACAGGAACAGTTTTTCCTCGGCTTGGATCTCTGTTCCACAGCCTGGTTCGGCCGTTTGTGCCATGGCCTGGATCTATTCATCCCCTTTGCCTGCCTCAGTTTCTATATTCTCAGTTCCCAGTGAAAGCTACCCTGTTTAGGTTAGTGAGGAAGGTGGAGCATTTCTTACTCCCTATTTCCTTTGGGTTTGATTATATATTTAGCCAATTTTTTGCTCGACCATACCTCTGGTGTATTGCAAAACATCTGGAGGCTCCAAGGATAGGTTTTTCTGTTTCTGGTTGAAGATCTTGTTGAGTTTTGGGGGAGATTTATTGGTATCACTTCCTACCCCGCCATTACTCTGACGTCATCCTCCGAGTCATAACTCTTAATCAGATGGACTTCTACTAACCTATCTATTACTATCTCTGAATACCCAATCTGTCAGCTACATAGACCAAGGGGTCCTCAAACTATGGCCTGTGGGCCGCATGTGGCCCCCTGAGGCCATTTATCTGGCCCCCGCTGCACTTCTGGAAGGGGCACCTCTTTCATTGGTGGTCAGTGAGTACTGTATGTGGTGGCACCGCAAAGCGCAGTGTTGCTCACATACAGTACTACTTCTGGTGATGCGGGACGCATGCATCATGGCTCCGGAAGCACGTCATATCACTTGTTATGGCTAGCAGTGAAAAATATGGAACCAGACATTGACCATCTCACTAGCCAAAAGCAGGCCCATAGTTCCCATTGAAATACTGGTCAGGCTTGACCTGTGGTGGCGCAGTGGATAAAGTGTTGACCTGGAACACTGAGGTCACCAGTTCAAAACCCTAGGTTTGCCTGGTCAAGGCATATATGGGAGTTGATGCTTCCTGCTCTTCCCCCCTTTCTCCCTCTCTCTCTCTCTCTCTCTCTCTCTCTCTCTCTCTCTCTCTCATTCTAACTCTCTCTCCTCTCTAAAATGAATAAATAAATAAAAATTAAAAGAAATACTGGTCAGTTTGTTGATTTAAATTTACTTGTTCTTTATTTTAAATATTGTATTTGTTCTAGTTTTGTTTTTTTTACTTTAAAATAAGATATGTGCAGTGCGCATAGGGATTTGTTCATAGTTTTTTTGTAGTTCGGCCCTCCAATGATCTGAGGGACAATGAAATGGCCCCTTGTGTAAAAAGTTTGGAGACCCCTGACATAGACCAATGCTGATACCCTCATATAACATAATTCTACTAGGAAACTAATTGGCCACGTTATGGCAAGTTGATTACATTGGGCCTTTCCATTCTGGAAGAGTCATCATTTTGTCCTCATGGGATAAATACTTATGCAGGTATGAATTCACCTTTTCTCTTTGTAGAGCATTAGTTAGTGCCACTATCTATGGGACTTATGGAATTTCTTGTTAGTAGGCCTGGTATTCCACACAACATAGCATCTAACTAGAGAATTCATTTCAGTAAAATTGAGGTATAGGTGTGATTCAATGACCATAAGTTCCACTGGCCATATTATATACCACACCATCCAGAACAACTGGCTTCAGAGAACACTGAAACTACATCCTAAAGGTGAAATTGAAGTGCCAGGTCTGAAAAAAAAAACTTTGAAAGGATAGAATGTCATTCTTTGAAGTGCAGCATATTAGAGTATATTTATTAGATCAGAGCCTCTATATGGCACTGTATATCTATTGTGAAGATACATGTGTCTGGGAACCAAGTGTTGGTAACAGAATTGGCACTACAATCACTCTTCCAATGAGCCACTGGGAATTTTGTGCTTCCTATCTTCATAATGCTAGTTTCTACAAGGGTCTAGAACACAAAATGGCTGCACTCATTTCTGAAGATATAATTAATGACAAGTTATGATTTCCACAAGAGCATCTTATAGTCCTTATGTATAAGGACCAACAGGTGAGAGAAAGTCACTATACTGAAATGATCATCAGGTAGAAGTAGGGCTACTTTTCTTCACTGGGTCTGGGAAAAGTATGTGTGGATCCTAGGTAATCTTCTGGTACCCCCTGGTATGCTCTTTCCCCATTCGGTGAATGGAGATGGCAGCACGCTCAGACTGAGAAGGTCCCAAGGCACATAAAAATGAAGATTTGGGTCATTATCAGGTAAGCCTCCAAAATCTGCTGAGAAGATTGCTGAGGGTACTTTGTCTTGCACTCCCCAGCCCCAAATACTTCCAATCTTTCAACAGGCACTATTGGATTTCCCTCCAGAACATATATTAAATCTGTCCACTCCTCTCATTTTCACTCCTATACCTTAGTCCAAGCCATGATTGTATTATATTTGAGTAACTTCAAGAACCTCATAAACAGTATTCTTTCTTTCTTTTGTTTTGCTAAAATCCATCCACTCTGAAATAGACACTTGCTTTAAAAAGAATAAATCAAATTTTCTCTATGTGTTTCAAACTTCAACTGCTTTCCTCCCAATTTTAACATAAATCTTCAATTTCTATTACATATTACAAGATCCTATATGATTTAGCCTTTTTTTGTGTCTAACCACAACTCCCTTCCCCATAGCTCATCAACCACTTCAGTATGAATTTTCTATTAGTGTAAGAATATACAATATCTTTCTTGCTTCAGGGTCTTTGTGTTATCAGTTTTTTTGGCCTGCAACTGTCTCATTTTAGATCATTGCATCAAAGACTTCCATTTGTAATTCAGTTCTCAGTACAAATGCCACCCATAAACTGATGCCTTTCTGATCATCCAGTGTAAAGAACTAAGGTAGGTTTATCTTACCTCCACAACTCAGGGTTAGTCTCTATGAACACTGTTTTTTTTATTATTTATTTATTCTTGTGCCTTTCCTTATTATCTCTTTAAATAGACTTTAACATTAATTAGTTCAATAGAAAATGAAACAACAACAACAAAATATAACAAACAAAGTAGAAACAGACTCATAAATACAGAGAATAGGACTGCAGCTGTCAGAGAAAATGAGTTTGGGGGCTGGGTGAAAAAGGTGAAAGAATTAAGCAAAAGAAAACCTCTCACAGATACTGACAACAATATTGTGATTACCAGAGGAAAAGAGGGATGGGAGGAGGTAACAGGAAGGTAAATGGAGATGGAAGGAGGCTTGACTTTGGTTGGTGAACACACAATAGAATATACAGATGACATCTTATAAAATTGAACACTTAAAAACTATATAATTTTATTAACCAATATTACACAATAAATTCACTAATTTTTTAAAAAGAGAATCAGTAGTGCTTTTTCTCATATTAAAGACCCAGTGCCAAACAGAATACAGGGCACACTGTATATGCTCATTTTTTTCTGTTTCTCACTGTCTATTGGGCAGATGAGTTTGTTTAATTTGTATTTTCTGGTTTTGCTCACTTTTAATTTAAAATGGCACTGCTCACGTGGGGTGGCTGCTTACTTTCATGCTTGGGAAATGGCTTGGTCATGCTAATGAGTGCTGGGGGTGATATTGTCCCACCAAATACAATAGTTTTAAAAGGAGGAGCTAGAAGGCCATTTTGGAGAAGAGACCACGTTGTTGTAGGAGAGAGAGGACACGTGGTTGGAGAGAAGGCAGGCAGCCAAGATGGAGACATGCAGAGTGAAGGAGATGGGAAAGAAAGGTAAATAAAGCTGGTAAGGCCTTTGATCTAGGAAAACCAGAGAATTCTCCTGGTTGTGGAACCAGAGGAAGATGTGAGTGGGTTTTGGTGCTCCATGTGTTTGTTTTTTACTCATTGGATGGTACAAGTCTAGAATAAAAGGTAATGGCCCAACAGTTCTTGGCTCTGTTGTTTCATTACCGCCTACCTGAATTAAATGAGTACCTACATGGGGCCAGGTGGCTGTGATGGTGGCTGTGGCTACTGGCCTTACACTGTCTAACAAAAGAAACATTAGCCTGAATAAAACCATTTTACTTATTAAAAACAATGTTATATCATGTAAATGTAATTTTGATAAAGAAAATTAAAGAATATCATATATAGTAGTTCTACTATGACTTCATAAAGGAGATGGTATTTTATTCTCTGCACTGCTAGTCTACCCACAATTTATAAAAGATTTTTATGGGTAAAGAGAAAGGAGGATGTATAGAAAGAACTGTAAGGTTTTGGTTCAGGGTGGCTTTAAAACCAGAGCCCTCTTTAAAACAAAAATTCTCCTCACCCAATTTCTTACCTAGGCTCAAATTAGCACATTTTCCATCCTCCCTGTGAGATTATAGTTAATTGGCTCCCTATTCTCTTGTTTAATGGCTTCTTGCCCTTCACTTTGAAATATAGCAAAAAGTTTATCTTTGCAAAAGTCAGGAATAGCTTACATTGGGAATGGACCTGACAATTAAAGGAGTTTAAATCACAATAAAAGCCAGGCTACAGGCCCAGGGACTCTATCTTCTAATAGCAGTCTTCTGGGAGATCAGATGCACCCCCACTCTAAGAACAGAACAAACCAGGGTGAGGAGGAACTGGCTTACTTGAAGCCTTAGCCTGTCTGGCCAACCTCAGACCCTTTGAACCAGCACAGGACTTCCTTAGATGGTTGAGCAAAGAGATAAACAATTTGAAAAAACTGTGGCACCTCTCCAATCCACATACAAAAAATATTACTTTGTACTTATAGAGGCAGTGACATCAGCTGCTTTTTCCAAGACCCCTGACTAAACTCTAAATACCCTATTCCAACACTACCCGGGGCCAACTTGGCATTTGTGTCCAGCTTGGCACACTTACACTCAAGTGTTTTAAATAAACAACCCTTTTGGAACACACCAGCCTTGTGTTTTCAGTTCAGCTCTACCTGGTGCCCATCCATAGACCCAGGAAGGGGCTTAGCCTTTCAGCTTTCTCATATGGAATAAGGCAATCTGCTGGAGTTCTTTCCAGGTCAGACTTAGGGGTTTATTCCAAAAATCTAATGTTGGTCTGGAGGAGTTTCAGGCATTTGCTTCAGCTGAACTGCTATACAGGGATGTCTGGAAAGCAGCCAGCTTTCATTTCCAGTGTGCCTAAGACAGTGGGGACACCTGTTTGTCCAAACACTCATTCTATCATCCAGAATTGTTTGTTCCCTCCTTGTATACTGCTGGATGCTCACTGTTAGACAAACCAATGCATTTCAAGTGTGAAACATGTGTGTTAGGTTTGCTTGCTTGTATTTTGCCTAAATGGTGCAGGGGCAGCACTATGTATATGTAGTCGAAGGAAGGCTGCAGGTGCTTACACTCAGAGTGGCAAACTGCAAATTGCTGATTGTCTTCCTGCTAGGGAGGGGCCATTTTTTGCTATTGTTTGCTGGAGAAGGTTTTTTTTTCTCCCAGCCTGTTTTGCAGAATAGTGCAGAGAGGGAGAGAGAGAGAGAGAGAGAGAGAGAGAGAGAGAGAGAGAGCTGAAGGGCGGAGGAGCCCTGAGATTTCTGTTTGACCTGTTTTACTGGGGAGTTTTTTTTCTTATGGGGGCCTGTGAATCCAGGTAAGTCTGGAGTGAGAAAGGGAAGTGGTCTTCCTGCCGGTTTACTTGTCCTCCATTATGAGACTTTAACAAATGGAATGACCCATAACTTTATGGCTCCACAGTTACTTTACCATCTGACTGAATACAATGAGAACCTGCATGGTCACTGCAGTGGCCACTGCCCTTACATTCACCCATTACTACATCATGGGGAACTCTCAGTCAGCTATTCCCAAGACAACACCTCTAGGCTGTCTCCTAAAAAACCTCTGAACCCTGAGTTTAGCCCAGGAACTCAGGCCAAAGTGCCCTATTTTTTACAACAACACTTGGCCTCAGTATAAACTGGACAATTCATCCAAGTGGCCTTAAAAAGGCACTTTTGATTTTAACATCCTTAATGACCTTAATAATTTTTGCAGGTGAAATGAAAAGTGGTCTGAGATGTCCCATGTCCAGGGTTTATTTTGTAGTCAGGTCATAACCAACTCTCTATTTTTGCTCTCCCTCTCAAATATCTCTTTTCTACTTAAAACCGAAGAATCTCCCTGGTCTGGAGGACCCTTTTAGTGTTTCTTTCTTCAATCCTGCTGATCACAGACCCCCCACAACCAACTCCTCCTTCTTCTCCTTCTGCTTTTAAACCTACTGACTCCCAGGGCACATCCTCATCACAACCAGAGCCCTTTCCCTGTTTAGTGCCATAACGTTCCTTCACCTCCTCACTGGTTTTCCTGCAGCTGCAGCCACAGCTTCCAACCCTTTCTTCACCAGAGCATACCCACTATGTCTTGACTGTCTTTGGCCATGCTTCCTCCCTTACCTCCACCCCTGTCCTAAAGTGCCCTATAAAGAATGTAGCTGGTGTTGAGGGCACTGTTTAAGTCAATGTCCCTTTTTTCTTAACCAAACTATCACAGAGATATACCACCCTAGACCCCTCAGCACAGAAGAGCAACTAGTCTTTTACATAAATTTCATTTCCCAATCAGCACCTGACATCAAGTACGAGCTACAAAATCTAGAAAACAGTCCTCAAACTCCACAATAAGACCTTATAAACCTGACCTTCAAGGTCTTTAGCAATCAGTACAAAAAAGTCTCAAAACAAAAACTAACTCACTTTCAAATGTTCACCTCTGCGATCAAGGGCCTGCAGAGCCAGCAGGTCCAAAAGCTACAAAATAGTCAAAACGGACTTCAGGCCAAGGGTCAAGATAACAGTAGTGCCCCACCAGGTGCTTGCTTTAAGTGTGAAAATAAAGGTCACTAAATTAGCAAGTGCCCTAATCCAAGCCAGCCACAAATCCTTGCCACCTTTGTGGTGGACCCCATTGGAAATCGGACTGTGATTGTGAAATGTAGAAAAGAATTTTAGCAATAGGTAACTTTAAAAGGCTTTTATCATGAGTAACTTCATTTAGTTTCTCTTTCATCTTAAACTCTGAGTAACCCCAGAACTTACTTAGGTCTAAAATTCCCTACCCTTAGCCTTAAAGTTAGTTTCACCAAATTGCAGATGTCAGGAGTGAGTCTTAAATCCTAGAATGTTTAGAAATGTTTCTGTTAGGCATGCAAAACATTTAATACTACTATGTTATTATCTTTGAAGCTTATGGTCTCAGTGTGTATAAGTATTTTTTTCTTTAAATTGATCCTATAGATAAACATTGTAACAAGACAGTAAAATTTAATGAGCTTGTTAGGGAGATTAATGAATATGTTTTATTGCTTTTGTACCATGCTTCACTGGGCTCCCCCTCTTTCCCATACCCCAATCAGTATGTGGTTTTGCTTTTAAAACTAACCTCAAACTGTGTTTCAGGCTGCATGATTTGACTGACTTAGTTCTATGTGTGGTAGCCAGCTTTGAATAAGATACTCCTTTAAATTTGTACTTTACTGTATACTCTTACTGGTTTTGGTACAACATAATTTGGATGTCCCAGTGAGATCATGTCACAATTGGTTCTGCCACACATGTGTGGCCGGCCTCTTTGGTCTGACTGCTGGGAACAAAAGCTCACCAGGGGAGACACCACCTGAGACATTCCAGGGCTCACCAGGGGAGACACCACCTGAGACCTTTTCTGGCTGGCCCACAGTCAGCGGCAGAAAACAGTCATGCCCATCTACCAATTTGCAGTCATTGGGAAACCTTATGGAGGTGAGTAGAGCAATTTTCAATTTCTAATTTGTTTGTGGTTAACCAATTTGAAACTATTGTGGTCGAGGATCAGACGCAATTACACTCACACAATAGGCTCTCTAGAGCCAAGACATTGGCAGAGAATAATTAGAAGTTTGTTTTGGCAGGGAGTAATTTAAAGTTTGTTTAGTCTATGACTAATTTCTGCCTTTCTTGCTGCATCTGTCCTTTTCTCTCTGTCTTAGTGGAAAAAGCCTGGCTCTTCAGGCTGCCAAGTGGCTCACCAGACTGCCTGCTGAAGTGAATAGAGAATCTCTTCTTTCGGGGAGCCATCCAAGAATTCAACCCCTTGGAGATTTTATTTCTGTTTTTTGCTTTACTACTGTCTTTGCATAAATAATCCCTGAGTGAATGGTGTGTGAATGAGGAGCTCTGGTGCCTGCACCTGAGTTTCCAGTGCGTGGCTCTGTGGTGAAAAACTACAGAGCCCAAGTGGGCTACAACCTGCAGTTCCATTGCAATCCTCATATGGCTTAGGGCAGTATCAGACATGGTCTGATAAAAGTCAGGGCTTTATACAGACCTACCAATGTTCAAGAGGTGCTTAAGTTTTCATGAGGGATGCAGCCACATGGGCATCTGAGTGGTTCTTCATGGGGCATCCCATTACCTTGTATGTCAAACTTTGTCTGAAAGGTCTCTGACCTTTGATTTTCTAGGTCAGGGGTCCACAGGCCACACGCGGTGCCCTGAGGCCATTTATCCAGCCCCCGCTGCACTTCCAGAAATGGCACCTCTTTCATTGGTGGTCAGTGAGAGGAGCATAGTTCCCATTGAAATACTGGTCAGTTTGTTGATTTAAATTTACTTGTTCTTTATTTTAAATATTGTATTTGTTCCTGTTTTGTTTTGTTTTTTACTTTAAAATAAGATATGTGCAGTGTGCATAGGGATTTGTTCATAGTTTTTTTTATAGTCCAGCCCTCTATTGGTCTGAGGGACAGTGAACTGGCCCCCTGTGTAAAAAGTTTGGGGACCCCTGCTCTAGGGTATGACCCAAAAGGGGAAATTTTAGAAAACTGGCACAAACCTTGATTCTTGATCCCTTTCATGATCTTGGAAAGCTCATTTGTACTAATATTGTTTGTAACAATGAGAGAAGGGAAAAGTAAGAGTCAAACTCCTCTTGAGTGTACGCTCAAGAATTTTAAAATTGGATTTTTTGATGATTATGGTGCAAAATTAAGCGGAGGGAGATTTTGAACTTTTTGTGAACTAGAATAGCCTTTCTTTGGGGTAGGGTGGCCATCACAGGGCTCATTAGATTCTAGAGCTGTCAGGGAAATATAGAATGTAGTAGCTAAGCCCCAGGGTCACCCAGACCAGTTCCTATATATAGATCAGTGGAGGACCCTAGTAGAGAATTCCTCTTCCTGTCTGAAAAGCTGTGAAGTCAAGGATGGTCATCATGTTTCACTAGCAATAGTCCCCAAATTAGAAAAAAAGTCCCTGTTTTATAAGCTGTTCAGAAAGATTCAGAATTGCCCCCTTCATATCTTCCTCCTCTGTTGGCTCCACCCACTTCAGAAAGCCCAGAGATACTACCAAGAGAAACTAGAAGGCAAGAAAAGAAAAAGGAAGCAGAGTTCCTCTTACCCTTAAAAGAAGCCCCATCAGCAGAAGGGAGGGAAAGGGAAGAGCCTTTTTTGTTTACACCCCCTTTTTTTTAGTGACTTGTATAATTTGAAAGCTCAAAATCTCTCTTTCTCGGAGAAGCCTCAGGATCTAACAGGACTGTTAGGATCTGTGCTGTATACACACATCACCCCACTTGGGACAATTGCCAGCAGCTTTTAGTCTCCTTGTTCACTAATGAGAAGAGAGAGAATCAAATCAGAGACAAAAAAAAGCCATGATGTTAAGAAAAAACATCTCTGAGGAGGACAATTGGGACCCCCTCAAGAAGGTGTTTCCTATTGTCCAGTCTAAATTTGACCCCAACACCACAGTGGGATGAGAAGCTTTGAACATTTTTCACCAGTTTCTGTTAGCTGTGTACAAGGGGGCTGCTAAGAAACACATAAACCTGTCTAAGGTGTTAGAAGTTGTTCAGGTTCCCCATGAGACTCCTGCAGCCTTCTTAGAAAGACTTCAAGAAGCTTACAGGATCTATACACCTCTAGACCCTGAGGAACCAGAAAATGCTAGGGCAATTAACTTAACTTTTGTGTCCCATCAGCTCCAGATATTAGGAGGAAGCTACAAAAATTAGAAGGCTTCTGTGGATGGTAATTTTCCAATTACTAGAAGTAGCCCAGAAAGTTTATAACAATAGA